>NC_048232.1:4364610-4398660 GCF_002007445.2 Ailuropoda melanoleuca | reverse complement strand
TCCTTTTAAAAATCCATAGTTAATTAATTTTCAATTGATTGTAAAATTATTTAATAAGTTCGTAGTATGTTTCAATGTTTTAACGTGCTCGTTTGTTCAAAGCAACATTTGTGTATCGTATTTTTTCCTACATTGATGTGAGTCACCCTTCAAAACCTAGACTCCTCTAAAAAAATTTAAGAACCAAGCTCCATGATTTGATTTGATTTATTTTATTTTTAAGATTCATTTATTTATTTGAGAGGGAGACAGACAGAGAGAGAGAAAGAGGAGGAGAGAACACAGGCAGGAAGGAGGGGCAGAGGGAGAGGGAAAAGCAGACTCCCCACTGAGCAGAGAGTCCAAGGACACTTGACCCCAGGATCCTGGGATCATGACCTGAACTGAAGACAGACACTTAACCAACTGACACTTAACCCCCAGGCTCCATGATTTTAGAAAAGATAGATTTTAGAAAAGGTAGATTTTAGAAAGTCTTAAAATACAGGTTTTTCATTTTTAAACTTCAATTTTTTAAGAATTTAAGGAGAAACGGGTACTTAGCATCCTTTTCATGGTAGATGCCAGTGTACAGATTGCGATTTCTGATAAAAATGATTATTAACTTCAAAAAAGATTTTTTGTTGCTATGGAAATTCAGAGTAAACTTTCTTACAGTCCCTTCTGTAAAATAACATTAAAAAAAAATCCTTTGGGCATTCCTCTGATAGAGGTTTCAGGTCAAATCAGTTCTGATTAAGCTACTAGTCGTCCACAGACAGGTCATCTGATCATGTTAGCCAGTAACGACTCTTCCTCCCTTGAGTTTCTACATCTGGTCTATGCTGCTCACACAGCACTGACTTCACAAATAAGAACAACAAAACAACGGTAAAAGCCAAAGAAAAAGAATTATCCTATCGGGGTAAGCACATAAATCTATACATAATAGACAAGGTTTGCTTCTCATATATTAACTGGAAATGTGTGACTCTTCATGGGATCAAAGTAACTGGAGTGAAATCTCAGGGAGGTGTATCAGAGACTCAGCCACAAACAGGAAAGCTCAAGTCTGGCCAGTTGTACTATGCCCTGTGTGAAGAGAGTATTAAAACAATCATGTAACTGGTTTCATGTTAATTTAATAGTTATAGCTACATGAAATACTTAAAACCCAATTATTCTAAGTTCTAATTCAAGCACTTCCACCCCTATCCCCAGGAGATGGGTATTCTTGTTAACCACACCCTTGTAATGAGTCAACTGAGGCACATACAAGTTCAGTAACTTTCAGGATTTCAAACTAGTAAATGATGGAGCAGGATTCATCCTGGGTTCTGGGTCGGGACACACCAACATGCTGCTCTACTGCCTCATTTAAGATGGTCTACCCTTGTCATGGCTGATTTTATGTGTCAACCTGACTGGTCCACAGGGTGCCCATATATTTGGTCAAACGTTGCTCTGAGTGTTTCTGTAAGGATGTTTCTCGATAAGATTAACATTTTAATTGGTGAAGCAGATTACCTTCCCTAATGTGGACAGGCCTCAAACAAGGCCTGAACAGAACAAAAAGGCTGACTCTCCCCTGAGTAAAAAAGGAATTCCTCTTGCCTGATTGCCCTTGAACTAGGACATTGGTCTTCTCTTGCCCTCATACTTGGATTCAGACTGAATTACGACATTGGCTCTCCTGGGTCTCCAGATTGTTGTTGACTGTTGATGTTGGGACTTCTGGGCTTCCATAATTGTGTGAGCCAATTCCCTATAATACATAGGTTGTGTTTATATAATACACATGCATTCTATATATTACTTATACCTATACACATATATGTAATTCCATATATCTATCTATCTATCTATCTATCTATCTATCTATCTATCTATCTCACCCTGATGTGCTGTAAGCTCCCAAGAATGTGGAGATATGTTATCTTTTCACTGTACATCCAGCACCTGTTACAATTTCTGCTGCAGGGTAGGCTCCCCAAAGTTATGTATTTATTCATTGGAGAGAGGTGCTAGATGAAAGAATACAAAAATAAAACACACAATTCTTGGGGCGCCTGGGTGGCTCAGTTGGTTAAGCATCTGCCTTTGGTCATGATCGCAGGGTCCTGGGTCAGAGCCCCTGCCCGGCTCGGCACTCAGCCGGGAACCTGCTTCTCTCTCTGCCTCACCCCGCTCATTCTCGCTCTCTCTCAAACAAATAAATAAAGTCTTAAAAAAATATACAGTTCCTGCCTTCAGGGGCCTCACGCTTCTTAGGATGACATACAAAATCTACATGGATAAAATCTAACTGGGTGACTTCCACATTCGATACGCCGCTAGCAATTGATAGAACACGTGGACAGAAAACAACTCCATCCACCAGTGGGACAGTCAGCACGTACAGAGCACTGAACCCAAACAAAGCAGAATGCACATTCTTTTCAGGAGCACTCGGGACGTTCGCCAGGGGAAACCATATCCTACGCGGCAAACGGAGTTTGGATGTCTTGAAGAGGACAGGAAAAATCCTACAGCATTTGCATTCCTCTTGTGCCCCCTGGTTCAGGCGGAGAGAACCCAGAAGGGAGAGGGCTGCATCCAGGGGTGACAGGCGGCAGGCAGATGTCTGCAATGACACGTCCCAGAGCCGGACGTGTCAGAGAACGAGGCGGAGACGCAGAGTGTGAGACAGGGAGAACCGGGGTAACGATGGGGACTGGGCTCCTCGCGGCGCCTCTGCTCCGCAGAAGAGCCGCACTTGTTCCCCACGCCACTTCCCCGGCTTCCGGCGTGGGTAACTGCAGGGACGACCATTCGGCTTACCAACAACCAAAGTAAAAATAACATGCGCCTTCCACTCTTCTCTTCCCGCGAGAGGAAACCCGCCTCCCGCTCCTCTTCCTCAAGTCCCGCCCCTTTTACTCCCCACCCCCGCGGGAGGCGAATCTGCGGTCGCAGAACCGCCGGCAGCAGCACGTCGCGCTCCCAGGGGCGGAAGTAGATCTCACGCGGAGCCGTAAAGCGCGCTCCCTTCCGGTTAACGACAGCCGCCGCGACCGCCGTGCCGGCCATCCTCCGGTAAGCGCCTCAGCCGGACCCTCGGCGTTTCCACCAATCTTTCCAGCTCGGGCTCTTCGCTGGGGGCGCCCCCTTCGCCTTGGATCATGTTCAAGAAATTTGATGAAAAAGAAAATGTATCCAACTGCATCCAGTTGAAAACCTCAGTTATTAAGGGTATTAAGAACCAATTGATAGAGCAGTTTCCGGGTATCGAGCCGTGGCTCAATCAAATCTTGCCCAAGAAAGATCCGGTCAAAATCGTGCGCTGCCACGAACACATAGAGATCCTTACGGTCAACGGAGAGTTACTGTTCTTTAGACAGAGGGAGGGGCCCTTCTACCCCACCCTGAGGCTCCTTCACAAATACCCCTTCATCCTGCCGCACCAGCAGGTGGACAAGGGAGCCATCAAGTTTGTGCTCAGCGGAGCCAACATCATGTGTCCCGGCCTGACGTCCCCGGGGGCGCAGCTGTACCCCGCCGCGGTGGACACGGTCGTGGCCATCATGGCCGAGGGCAAGCAGCACGCGCTGTGCGTCGGCGTCATGAGGATGTCCGCCGAAGACATCGAGAAGGTCAACAAGGGAATCGGCATCGAGAACATCCACTATTTGAACGATGGGCTGTGGCACATGAAGACGTACAAGTGAGCGTCCGGAGGGCGCCCCGGGACTGGAGCCGTGGACGTGGTGCTGTGTCTGTGTTTGTGTCTGTGTGACGGCATGAAGAGCATTCCTCCGCGCTGACGATAGATGCTCAAAGAAGCAAAAAACCAAGTAAAGATTTGGAAGGAGCACAGCTGTCTGTATCTGTGTCCTTGCGTGCGTGTGAGTACGGGTGTGCGTGTTGGCCGCGGGGCGCTTCGCGGAGAGGCGCCGCGTCCTCTACCCCAGGAGGATGTCGGCTCTAACGCAGGTGCGTCGTCTGTGGTAGAAAAATAGATTTCTCAAAGCGAAGAGCTTGCAGTTGGGAGACAGACCCACAGCTGGGAGGAAGAAAATGACCGGACAGGGGCCTGAGCAACTCTGTTAACACAACATTGGAAGGATAAGCAGAAAATCCAGTACGAAGTGTCCCGCAGGCTTTAGTGATTGTCTGCCCGACAGGCATCATGCCCTGTCCCCCTTGCTGGCAGAACTCGGTCATCCCGGTTCTATGTGAACCAGGAAAATTCCGATTAGGGTAGGCCCGCCGCAGTGCTCCGTTTCCTAGTGAGACGGAGTCACTTATGGGTGGTCGTGGGACCAACGGCCAAGTAGGATCTTCCTATTTAGAAATCCCTAGGAATCCGTAGGTTCTTCCTCCCGTGGTTTTGTCATTGATCTGGACGGCCATGTGACCTGTGTTAGGAGGGGGTGCTTGAAGATTTCTGGGAAAGGTGTGCAGGCTGTCAAAGATGCGTGGTGAGAATCAGTTTCCCTGCTTTGGGTGGACGTTGGCATGTGTGATTTTGCTCTTGCCACACACGTGCACACACACACATACACGCATAGACATACACACAAAACCTTGATGAGCATCAAGTCTGAACATGGAAAGCAGCTGTGCCCTTGATGATTTATGAGCTGATGAGTAATCAGCTGTGGAGACTCCATAGATCGGGACCCTTTATTTAAGGGATGTGGTGAAGTTATGTGAGGTAAAATATTTTCTTTATGAATTACTTCGTCTTAACTTGAGTTTTCAGAAATTTAAAGCCAAAGTTATCTCAATTTTTATAGAATGTCATTCTAGACACCCAGCTGAAAAATTGTGTAAATGAGGGGAAAACAGGTCAACTGAAGGCTAGTTGGCGACTTTGCCATGATTGTTTTCAGTGTAACTCCTATGAATGCCAGATAAATTGCGGTGTGTTTAGGGGTGAATGGAAAGTGAAAAGGTAATATGTGGACATTTAGACTCATGTTATTTCTTACAGAAGTTTGGTTGTGAATGAAAACATACTGGGTAAAAGCTAGAGGAAGGTTACAGTCAAGATGTTTTGTTTTGGAGTCCAGGTTATTTTTCTGTTGTTATTTTTACCGTTGTTGCAGGTTGTTAATGGGATATCTAAGTATGTCTACTTGTTGGGGAGAAAGATTCACTAAGAGTGGGAATACTCCATGGGGATAGAATCAGCAGAATAGAAAAGCAGGAAGGAATGGCTCCAAAAGGAGAGGAGGGACTGACCTGCCCTCATAAATCCACATATTTGGATTATGTCCTTTCACCACAGAGTGTCCTGTAACAACTCAAACTCTCCTTATTAGAACACTGTTTTTTCCTCAAAGGATTAGGGCTTTTGTCCCGTTTAATTGTCTACCCCAGTCAGCACCACTCTGGCCGTTGGTGGACACTGTGGAGGCCCTGGAAGCATCTCATGATAATATTCGGGAGCAGCAGTGATTCTGATGAACATGGACGGAGACACTCAAGGTAAGAACCCGACAGTTCTTCTTTCACCATGTCCCCACCAACTGTCCACCAAAAGTTGAAAGAGGACCCTCTGTATCTATTTTAAGCCTTCTTTCAGGACTCCTCATTCATGCATATGCATGCTGTCTTCCGTTATTGCACACTGATCCTTGTATCGATACCAGTCCTACCGAACAACTCACGGCGGAGAGCCTGCATACACGTTGGAAAGGATGAGGGCAAGAGTTACATGACCTTCCTGGAATTTCATACAAAATTCGGTGTGTATATTCAGAGGCAGATGTATTTATTAAAGCATTCTCTACATTCATCATACGTTTAAGGTCATCTGTGAGCCACAAGGTTTTTATGAACAATTAAAGGAGAAGAAGATTGTCTCTACTTACTCTTGGCTAATACCAATGTCTAATTCAATGGCGAGGATACTGGCTAATGAAATACAAGTGATAGTCACATCTTACCTCAAGGATCCACTCACTGCAGTGCTCTTTCATCCGGAAGAGTTCAACAAACATTATTAGGTACTTACTTGGGGGCCAGACACTGGGCTGGAAGTAAGATGCAGAAATACAAAATACCACCCTGTGTTCCAGGAGCTCAGTCTTGTTAGGAAGGCAAATGTGTAGATAAAAATTTAATTTCAAATACTTGTGTATGTATGTACACCTGTATATAGTAAATGTCTGACTTGCCTATTATAATATGGTATGAATAAGTGAGGGAAAGTTGTCTCTGCCTTGAAAATCAAAGAGGATTTCTGGATTAGAGGCTGAGTAGAAATGTAAAAAAAAAATATGATTAAGGGTGTTTTCATAATGAAAGTGGTGAAAACAATTCCAGGAAAAGACACAGTGTGAGCGATGCAGTGAGTCACAGAAACAAGCAGCTTGGCTTTTGTCGGTCGTGATTTTTCAGGGAGAGATGAGAAGAGGTGAAGATAGAGGCTTATGGTAGAGACCCGTTCTTACGTGCTAGAGGGTATAAATGCTTACTGTCAAAATGGGTCTCTAAAGAGTGTTGAGAAGGAGTGTGGCGTGAGCGAGATTATAGTTTCGATAGATGGTAGTGGGAGAGTGGATTCAAGGGGACCGGGGATGAGAGAAAGTGACTAAAATTGGAGCATTGCAGATCTTTCAAGCAAGAGACGATGACACTGATTCAAGGGATTTGAATTATTTGAAACATTTTTGTGGAGGAAAAAATCTTCAGACATTTGCTGGGGAAAGGAAGTCTCCGCTTGGTGGCCCCATACATGGAACAGGAGCCAGGTGGGGGATGGTTAGGGCAGGGCAGCAGGAGAGGAGAGGGACATCCTTCTAGTGACACGTATTAGACCTGAATTTCTTACGGGGCCTCCGGATGGGACTACCCAGCAGACGTGTGGTAAGTGTCTGGAGGGCTGGCCGTGCCAGGTCTTTGATGCAGATTTGTGAGCCATTAGTATGCAGATGGCGGTTGGTGAGAAGTAAATGTTCGGGAGTTTTAAAATGAGGCTGGAGATGGAATGTGTGAGTGGAGGGAGCTCTATCCGCTTAGAGGACGAAGCGGACAAGAGTCTGGGACCATTACTCTATGACCCACTCTCTAATCCCTGGAAAGAGTAAAGCCATTCCTTCAGCTCTAGAGGACTAAGTAAATACCTAGAATCTGTGACTTACAGGGTCTGGAAGAGTCCTAAGGAATTTGGAGGCGTGTCCCTCTCCCGCTGTGCCCGCTGGCAGCAGGGAAGGGAGATGGGCATGTTCCCAGCAGTCATTCATGGCTAGTCCCACCAGATGTGGGTTGCTGTTTGGACAGTTAGTGTTCCTCATTCTGGCCAGCCACCTTGAAAATCTATGTAACTTGACGATTCAGAGAAAGAATTGTGTTGGGTGGCCCTCCAGCAAGGCGCTGAGGACCTGGCAAGAGTGCAAGGCTCTGACCACGCAGAATCACTTCCGTGTTGTATTGGCAGGTGTTAACCTCGAGGGATGAGGTGGCGCCCTCCTGGAGAAGGAGCAGCCTTGCTTCTGCTGCCCGTAAAAGCTGCGAGTGCAGCAAACTCGGATCCCCCTCTGCAGCATGATGCCCCGTGTTTGCAGTCATCACCTGTGCAGCGGGAAGGTCACGGGGAGTCAGTGCAAACGCACATGAGGCCTGGCTGCTGCTTTTGTCGTGGCTCCTCTGTCCTTTGTCTCTGGCTGCGCAGCCGCGTGCATTCTGGCCACATTCGTGAAACAAGCTGGCTTGCTGGTTTGCAAGTCGGGTAAAATCGGAGACCCTGTGCAGTTCTGGACAGTTTGGGGGATGAAGATGGGATGCTAACCAGACATGGGTTCTGGAAGAGAAAATGAGAACCCTGCAGGCCAGGCAGGAGGACTTTGGTAGACCCCTCGGGATCCTGTAACAAGGCCCTTGTCCTGGTGGGTGAGAAGGGGGAGGCAGGGCACGCCCCTCTCCTGTCTGTTCAGGAATGTGGAGAGGCTGAGCAGCGAGACGGGACTGAAACCAGCCCTTCCCATGGGACCTTGGTTGTCACTCACTGTCTCCCAAATGAAAGAAGAGTGGGATGCTGTCATTCCCAAGGGCAGGTGCAGGACGCTAACTGAAAGGAGATGTGGTTTTGACTGCCGAGTCAAGGGGGCTCCATCTTGAATTAAATGATGTCCGTGAGGGGATGGAAGGTTTTGAAGGGAAAAGATTGTTTATTGAGCTGAAGCAGCAGCCCCTGGAAACCGAAAGTAAATGTAAAACCTTCCTTCCTGTTCTTTGCTTCCTACAGCCTTCCCTGAGGCCCTGGTGCCTCCCTCCCCCTCTCTCCTGCCTCAGCTGCTTTAGGAACGAGGCCTAACGAGTTAGCCTCTCATGCACAGGTGTTACACCCTTGATCCGTGTTATCATTTGGGGGGGTGTGGGGAGCAGCATCTGAATTCAACTGATAAGGTCTCAGAAATTCACAAAGAACAGTAAGATCCAGCTCACTTAAAAATAGCTAACTAGGGGCGCCTGGGTGGCTCAGTCAGTTGGGAATCTGACTCTTGATCTCAGCTTGGGCCTCGATCTTGGGGTCATGGGTTCAGGCCCCATGTTGGGCTCCATGCTGGGTGTGGAGCCTACTTAAAAAAAGTTGCTGGAAAAGTACTGTTGTACAGGAACAATTTTACTTCTACCCTTCTAGCTTCTGTGGCTGGTCAAACAGTTACAATGACATAAGACAGGTTAACAGGAGAAAACCAAGTTTAATTATGTACGGGAGCCCCATAAAGATAGGAAGACTCACAAGGCAGCTGGGCAATTGAAGCTTATGTAACTTCCTGAGCGGTGGGGAGGGGTGGGGGCCTGGGGAGACGAAGGGGAGGAGGGCTGTTCTCAAGAAGGCAGAGGAGATGTTTGGAGAATAAAGGTTTCCCTGTTATCTGCATAAGTTTCTTAGGTAAACCGGTTATCTCTGGTAATAGCTCTCTTCCTGGTTACCAGGCTCCCTTTCCTATGTAAATTTAGTCAGTTGAGAGAATGGTGACGAGCTTTTCCTGATTCTTTTGGGTTTTGATCGCCTTTAGCTCAAAATAATCCTCATGCCAACGTGGCAGATATGCAGGAGACTCATGCTGAAACCTTAGTTCCGTACCTATTAAAGTAATTAAATTTCTAGTTAAGTTTCTTCAAACAAAACACCAGACCCAGGAAGTCTTTCTGGTGAATTCCACTAAACATTCAAGGAAGGAATAATAAAAATTTTACGGTTTCTTCTTTAATAAAGAAATTTAGGGGACACTTCCCAATTCATTTTATGAAACCAGTGTTCCTCAAAAATCCAAACCAAAGACGTGACCAGAAAATAAAACCACAGACCAATATCCTTCATGAGCATAAACACAAATATCCTAAAAAATATTAGCAAAGTGAGCCCAAAATATGTAAAAAGAGCAAACATGGGGTTCATTCTGAAAGTGGAAGGCTGGTTGTCATGATCACGCCACGGAGGCGCTCACACGAGTTGTGTCTTTCCACAGTGTCAGCTTTATTCAATCATAAAGCAAAGTTAAATCACAGTTATAGAGCCGGTTCAGGATTCCAAACTCAGTGACATTTCACCATGTGATTAAACTTGGCTTCTTACACAGCACACAGAGCAGGACACGAGAGAAGCCACACAACAGACAAGATAACAGAAGGGTGCAGAAGTTACCAAACCAAACTCGCAGTCAGCCTGTGGGCCCGCAGTTGAGGCAAGGCCTGGGTCCGGTCCGGGTCAGCTCTCGGCGCTTCTGCTTGTGTTCACGCGATGAAGGCTCTCGCCTCTGTTTGGAGATCAATCGGGCAGAGCCTTGGGCAGCAGCTGCCTGTTTTAAGTGGTCAGACGGAGAGGGGCCAGGTCTGAAGAGTCTGACAGTTTGCTGCCAAAATCCTTCCCTTTTTAAAAGGATTTAATCGGTTTTGGGTCCCTGCAGGCGTCCTCTGGTTCTGGTCCTTATCAGTTCTGGCGTGTCAGCTGACGTGGGTCCCCGTGGTATCTCCTGGCTGCAGTACCAACAACTGCTCAAATCAGTGCTTGACACAGGCACCTGTGAGGATCCATTTTGCTCTCTACACTGGTTCAATATTCAGAACTTAATTAATGTAATGAACCATATTAATAGGTTAAAGAAGAAAAAGCATATGCTTATTTTACTAGATGAAGAAAAAATGGATATAATTCAATATTAATTCGTGCAATAAAAGAAAATTTCCTCAATCTGGTAAAATAGAGCTACAAAACACCTGTAGTTCACATTATAGGTATTGGTGAAGACTGAATGCTTTCTTCCTAAAATCAGGAGCAGCACAGAGATGTCGCCTATTACCACTTATATCAGTCATTCTACATAGCGCAATAAGGGAAGAAAAAGAAAAGACATACAGCTTGCAAATAAAAAATAAAACTGTCTATTCAAAGACAGTATGATTGTCTAAGTAGAAAATCCAAAAGAATTGATAAAAAGGTTTCTAGAACAGATACCGTGAGATTAGCAAATCAGTTAATTTAAAAATCAATTGCATGTCAATATGCTAGCAATGAATATTGGAAATTGAAATAAAAAAATAGACCATTTTCAGTAGCATGGAAAACTTGAAATAATTATGTTTCAATCTCACGGAGTACGTGTAGGATCTGTATGTCAGAACCACACAAAACACTTAGGAAAGGAGCCCAGATTAAAGGGAACCCTAGCAAGCACAGAGGTATGCTCTGTTCACCAACTGCAAGACTCAGTCAGGTGGTAATTGATGAGGGAAACAAAGGCAAAGAAAAAGAAACTCAGTTACCTTTCTGGCTACAACCCATTGACAAGTCCTTGAAACAGGCAAAGTGACCTTCCTCTCCGAACTCAGCTGCCTTGATGTTCTTGCTTTGCTAAGGGCCAAAGTAATCTTAGCCTGACCCCCTGGGATCCTGTGACGTCTACTTTAACGTATAAAAATTCCTTTGGAAACCTCCTTTATCTCTATCCCCCAAGATACATGTCAGCAGTCACCCTCCAAGCATAAGACCCACCGATACGCTGCTGAAGGGTCCCATGACTAGGGTTTTACTAGACAGTAATAAATGACCTTCTAATAACAGCTAGCCCCTCAAGTTCCTGGAAACCTTGCTTCCAAATTCCTTAGAGACTTACAGTATCCCTAAGCCCCTCCCAACTTGGGATGACCCCAGTGCAGCTCTTTCTGCCCACGGGTCCTGTCCCTGCTTTAATAAAACTACTTTTTTGCACCAGAGATGTCTCAAGAATTCTTTCTGGACTGTTCTCTCGGAACACCAATATTTCCATGTCAGTAATGTCAGTTTGCCCCAAATAAATGTATATATTTAATATAACTGAGGTCAAAATCACTCAAGATTTTTCATAAGAATTGACAAAACTATTTCTAAAATTTCAGTGGCATCTAAGGGGCACAGAAAATCCGAAACCATTTTGAAAAGAAGAGAAAAAAGTTGGGGGCTCATACCACCTGACTCAAGGCTTACTATAAAGCGATGATAGACACGTCAGTAGGGTATTAGCAAAAGGATAGACGTGAATTAATGGAACTGAGAGGAGGGTCCAGAAACAGACCCACTAAAGCTGCAAAGGTAATCCAATTGAGGAAAAACAGTCTTTGCCACAAATGGTGCTAGGGACATCCCCACGCAGAAATACTGGACCTCAGGCCATCCCTTGCAATGTAAAAAGGTGTTAACTCAAAATGAATTACAGATCTAAACGTTAAAATGTATTAAATTTCTAGAAGTAAACATAAGAGAGTGCCTTTTTGACCTTGAGTTCAGCAAAGATTTTGTAGACGCTAACACTAAAAGCACTAACCTTTAATGAAAAAATAAAATTCATTGACATTAAGAATTTCTGAGTTTTGAAAGGCAGCTAAGAAAATGAAAAGACAAGCCATATACTAAAAGAAAATATTAGCAAAACTATGTTTAATAAATAATTAGCATTCAGAACATAGCCAACTCTGCAAATGGTGATACGGAAGCATTAAAAAACTAGACCGAAAATTTGAACAGACACTTCAAATAGGATACACACATGAAAAGATGCTCAACACCTTTAACCGTGAGGGACAGTCAAGTCAAACCACAGTGAGACATCACTCCGTACCTGTTAGAATGAACAGTCAGAACAAAACCCTGACCATGTGCGTGTTGGTGAAAATGCAGAGTTGCTGGTAGAAATGCAAGTGGTACAGTCATGTTGGAAAGGAAATGTGTAAGTGGGTTTATTTGTAACCTTCTTGAACCAGAAACACAGAAAGGAACATTCCTACCACTGTCACACGTTTACCTGCTCTCAATCTGTACGTTACTAGGAGTCATAGTGGTGAACATTACAAATACTGGCCAGTGAGGATTCTGAATATTACAAATCAAGGTTTTCAGATTCTGAGGATTAATGATAGTGTACATGTCGGCACATTTTTCTTTTACGTCTATGCACTTTCTCAAAAATCAAATCTCAAAAATCAAAGTCTACGTTTGCTGTGGGGCCCCAGTGCCTTCATTTCATCCTCACGTGATAAACTCCAGGAAAACTTTAAAACATTTACAAAGAGCATGATTGCGATTCTTGCATGCTCTTTCAGCAGAGCTAAAATCAGGATATAATTATTTTCTTTAAAAATTCAGTTGGCTCAACATATTTTCAAAAGAGGAAATTCCAAGGCTTTGGAAAGCACATCTGTGTTACAGAGAAAACATTTTCTAAGCAGGAAAAGGCTTTCTGACTATGCAAAATATCAAATTTTCAATCACATGTTTTGGGGTTATTTCTATCCAAAGACTTTTTTTCCTTTTAGTTGGAGGGATTTAGAAATGTGGGCAAGCAAGTCATGGTACTGTCAGAAGCTTAGCCAAACAACCGTGAATACTATATTAAATGATTTTCTTAGGGCAAAATAGAAGCTTTTTAAAGTGAGCTGTGCACTTGCTGTGTGTTGCGGAGTGTGTGCTGGAAAATATCTTTGTCTTTCGAAAGCATGAAATGCGTGGCTCCTTCAAGGGCTCCTAGTGGACCCACCAGCCGTTGGTAATGATGTCTCTATTCCTTTGAGGTCAAATGTCAATTGATTCTCTTAAGTTTGTGTTTACCTCTGTGTCACCTTAAAAATCAACAGGAGTGTCAAGTAGGATAAAAAGGCTACATGGAAATTGTCCCTTTTGCAACAACATGGCTGAGCCTTGCCCTCCGTCATGCTGAGTGGTGTTAGTCAGAGAAAGGCAAACACTCTAGGGCATCACTTACACGTGGAATCTAAAAAAGTCCAGCTCTTTGAAAGGGAAAGGAGATGGGGGCTCGCCAGGAGCTGGGGGCAGAGGGAATGGGAAGGTGTGGGTCAAAGGGAACAAGCTTCCAGTTATACGATGAAGAAGTTCTAGGGGTCTCATGTCCAGCATGGTGGCTCTAATGAATAATCCAGTACCACATACCTGAAATTTGCTAAGAGAGCAGCTTTGAAGCCGTTGCATAAAAAAAGGTAATTATGTGAGGTGATGGGTGTGCTAGCTTGATTGTGGTTATCATTTCAAATTATCAAATCATCACGTTGTACACCTTCAGTACATTACAATTCTGTGTGTCAATTATAACTTCATGAAGCTGGAAAAAAAAAGAAATAGATGAGAAAAGGTCGTGGACAATGGAATCTATCAATGAAACTTTGGAGCGAGCTGCCTCCCCCTGCTGGTCACTGGTCTTCATTACATTTCTCCTGCCCCTTAGGGAAGGCGGTGTGGCCCACACTCCAAGGCCGTTGGAGGCCCTTGTGTTTTCTGATAGCAGGAGCCCTGAGATATTCCAGTCCCCCAGTCTGTGTGTCCTGATGTTCCTTGTCCGCTTCTCAGAAGGAACCAGAACCTGAGCTGGGTGTCACAGCTGGGCCTAAGCGGCACAACTCGATAACTCTGCCGTAGACCGTTTGGCCGAAGTCCTAATATCAGTTTTTGTAGAGAAAACAAATGTAACTAAAACTTGTTTGTGTTGCAAGATGTTGGAGATAACCTCCCTTCATTTAGAGAAAGAGACTACGGAGCCATGGGAAGAGGAACACAGTTGGTCCTAGGTTTGGACACCCTGAGCTGTGGAGAGTTCTGGAACCATCAGATTAGGGGTGATTAACTCTCCATTGCTGCTACCACCATTACTCCGCCTCCCTTCCCTGGAGCCCCTTCTCCAAAAACCTACAGTCTTCCCTCTGCAGCCTCCCTCTCTCCCCATACACCCTTAAAAACACCCGGCGTTTATGAGCAAACCTCTCTGTGACAGTATCATTACCTCTTTGGAGATGACACATTTGAGGCACAGAGGGGCTACGCTGAGCAGCCAAGGTCACAGAACCTGTGCGTGGTGGGGACGGGTCGTCTGCGGAGTCATGAGCTAGATCATGGAAGACACCACAGTATGACCCTTACTGATTCGTGTTGTCATTTCACTCGCGCATGCAGCCCCAGAGGCATGCAGGCGCTTCTATTCGTTTCTTATTGCTTACTGGAAAAAAAAGTCCTAGAGATTCTTCATTTTCAATATGCTGTTCTGGAAAAGCTAACCCTCTCCAGCCTGGCCAACCTCTTTTCCTCGCTCTCTCGCAGACTTTTGTGGACATTTGTGGACATTTGGAGTCTGTTTGATTCCAATTATTCTTTTATCTTGAGTTTGCTATTCCCTCCTGGCCTCATTATTGCTTTTCTTCAAAACCTAATGGAAGTCCTACATTTCCGCTATTAGATTCTCTTTTATGATTTCGCTCACCCGAAATCAAATCTGCTGAAATCTTAACAGAACTTAATGTCTGTGTATCTCAGCTTATCACATTGGTCCCAAGGAATCCAATAAGAGCCGCATTGATTGTCATCTAGTCGCAAAACCACGGTGCTGGGCCCTATCAGGACTGCCACGTGGGACGAGCCAGGTTCTTACACTCACTGAACTGATCCATGGGAAGGCAGAATATAAAAACGATTTTTTTTTATTTTTACAAAACGGAAGGTATGAATGATAAGACAAGAAGACACCCAGGGAGCTGATGCTATGCAGAGGGCGTGGGAGGGAAAAACCGCTTCATGCGTGAAGATGAGGAAGAGTCAGTGGTGTTCGGCCCGTCAAGCAGGATTTATGGGGGCGACCCACGCAGCCCGGATGGCAGCAAAATGTAACTTGTATTCCTTTAGGGCAGACGCGGAATAGCAGAATGGAAAAGATGGATGGCAGCCACACAGGAGAGGACTTTGAGTTCTCAGTCCCTGAGTTCACCAAAGGCAAGAGATCACTTGTTCTTTTGATCCTACCAATGGAATGTTTATTTTGAGAGTGGCCAGCGGCGGGCGACGGGGGATAGAAAACTCCCGGTGCTCCAAACGGGGCGGAGCCACGCAGGGCTGGAGCCCTGCCCTGGAAAGGAGAGGGACAGGGAAGGAAAAGGGAAGAGGGGTGACAAAGTCGTAACTAGGAGTTATCCACACTTGGCTGTGTGTGTGCGTGTGTGCGTGTGTGCACATGTGTGCCCGTGTGTGCACGTACATGTGTGTGCGTGTGTGCGTGTGTGAATGTGTGTGCGCCTGAGGATGCTTCTGTTCCGAGAATGGCACAGGATAACTCGACATGGACTTTCCCTACAGAATTCCCACATAATGACCAATTCAGTGGGAATAATGAAGTCCGCTATCTGACATCATCTGGCCCTGCAAGGACTGCTCTGTGGCAGACATTCTTCACTCCCTTACCTGACTGGCATTGCCTTAGTATCTGAACTGTGTCTTTTTTTTTTTTTTTTAAGATTATATTTATTTATTTGAGAGAGAATGAGAGTGAGAGAGATTACAGAGGGAGAGGGAAAAGCAGGCTCCCCAAGGAGTGGGGACTTCTATATGGGGCTTGATCCTACGACCCTGAGATCATGACCTGAGCCAAAAGCAGCCGCTTAACCAACTGAGCCACCCAGGCGCCCCTGAACTGTGTGTTTTTAACACCATCCCCTACTAAACACTGGGAAGAACACCACCCATAAGATTAGGGAACAATTTGTTTGCTGCTGCTTTTTTTTTTAAATGGCAGTGTGAACTACAAAAGCCTAGATTCTTTCAGCACTAGGAACATGAATGATTTAAAACACGTGGTTGAATTCAGGTAAAATAAGATTGGTGCAGAAATCTGGCCGTGCAAAACAACACGAAAGAAGAATACAATATAATGTGCAGGGTTTTCCCCATAAAACTCTAGTTTAGGGACAATCATACTTACGGTCATATATTTAAATATCTAAAAATTAAGAAATATATGACATAAAATGTGCACAGAAGCTGAAACATGAAATTATGGTAGAATGGGTATGTAGTATAGTTTATTCCCTTAGAATATTTCAAGGCTTGAATTTAATAATGTATTAAATTATTAATAATAAAACTTTTATAAAGGACATTTCTCAATTTTAATACACAATGCAACAATCCAATAATGGAGAAGCCCTCAGCACTTCTTATAGCTTTTAAAACTTATAATCTTTCATTTTACACCTAGAGGCCGATCTTTAAATAAGAATTAGTTATTTTAAACATTAGAAAATACAATTTTTATTAAGTACTGCATTTTGGATACTTCCTGCCTGGAGAGTTACACAGGAAAGGACCCTTCCCTCAACACAACACATTACACAGATTGAGTCTTTCCATTTATTTATTTTATTTTAAAGCCTTTATTCATTTATTTGAGAGAGGGAGTGCATATGAGTAGGGGAAGGGGCACAGAGACAGGGAGGAGCCGGCTCCCTGCTGAGCAGGGAGTGAGCAGGGAGCCTGCTCCGGACTTCATCTCAGGACCCCGAGATCACGACCTGAGCCAAAGGCAGCCGCTTAACCTAACCGGCTGAGCCACCCAGGTGCCCCTGAGTCTTTCCATTTAAAACAATTATTTTGAACAAGGTAATCGTAATAGTGCATGAAAGACAAACTGCTTCTTTTGAGCGGGGAGGAGGATGTAATTAGGAAAGGATATGTAATAAACAGATTTAGATAATTACTTGGAAGAAATAATAGAAAGCCTTATGTTGTTAATTTTCAAAATTTATCTGAAGTCATTGGTTTAATTTATGCATTCATTTATTCTTACATTAATTCATTTCATAACTATAAATACTCAGTATGAAATGGAAATTAAAACACTCAGGCAAGTCTTTTTGGTTGCAGTTAACAAAACCCCATTGCTCTAGTAGGAGTAAAATATTGCAGGGCAATTTTAAAGATTTGAGGGTCTAAAGGAAGGGACAGGCTGGGGGGCGCGGGGGCTGGTTCTCACAGGGGACAGTGCCTGAACACCTGTCCTGATCCAAGGTGACAAGAAGCTGTCTCTTCTCTGCTTTGTTGTGTTCTCTCCTAGCAAACCAACTTGCTCCGATTTTGGTGTGTATGAGTCAAGAAACCCAGACCATTCTTCTGAATAGTCATGGTCACCAATCCAGGCCACAAGGGATGGTGATTATAGTGTCTGAAATCAGAATCCAAAATCCAGGAAGAATGTATACAGTCGGCCCTGCTTTGGTCTCATCACACCTCGGGCTCATCAGTTACATTTAATATAAACACTGCCCCAGGATCCTAGCCCCATAGTTGGGTAGGGAGGTGGGAACAGGGCCTTAGAACCCTTGGTTTCCAGCACCGTCACCGACACCCTCCTTTAAGAGCATGATATAAAAATCCACAGATAATGATATAACCAGAAAGATGGCTTTAAAAAAGTTAACAGACTGCCCTATATTATCATGTAGAGGGAAGTAAAAGGAAGGCAATTTAAGATAAAATGATATGATTTGAATATTTAAATAGCCTGCACAGCTATACTGAAGACGTAAGTAGGTACTCAGATGCTTACATGGTACACACGAAATTACTGTGAGTGTGGTAGTTACAGATGCAATTCAATGCAGGTGAGTTACCTTGAATCCTCACCTCAAACCCCACAAGTAGTAACAGTCCCCGTGATGTGATTTTTCTGAAATGTGGAGAATTTGGGGTACATGTCTGAAGCAAAGGACAATCTTCTCTCGACTTGCACATTAATTGAGTTTCTGTAAAATTCAGTGTGTACTGAAACCCTGTGAAAATGTCTATGTGCTTTATTTGACTTGGATTAGCTCAGAGAAGTAGATTTTGCACTTTGATGATGTCCAGCGGCACGTCAGCGATCTGGGTGGGCTGTGGCTGGCTGGGATGGCAGACACTCTCTGGCAGGTATCCAGAGTCTCTGGCATTGTCCACCAAGTGACAGTAACACCACGATCCTTGTGACAACCCAAAACGTCTCCATGAGTTCCCGGCTGCAGACCCCATTTTAGGGCTTCGAAATATATTTCTTGGAAGCGTCCAGACATAAAATTCCATCTCTCGTCTGCCTTTCGGTTCTCAAACTGATGTACTCCTGAAATAGATTGGCAATGTTCAGCCCTTATTGTGTTTGACCTACTATTTCTCTGTCCAAATCCAAGCAATTTCTCCCAAGATCCCCTCTTTCTCGTGTTGGTGTTCCTCAGAGCTCAGTCCTAAAATTTCTCCCCTTCTCATCCCACACACTCCTTGGATAGGTCTCACGGACCTTCTGGGATGAACTCCAGGCTGATGGTTCTAGTATTTACACCTTTGGCCCACATCTCTCTTTAGAAATCCCGAGTATGTTCTCCTGCCAGCCGAAATGGCCCTCGGACGGTCCCACAGGGGCATCAAATGCAGCGGGTAAAAAACCGACCTTCCGTGTCCCCATCGCCCTGTCCCTCCCCACCCCATGATCTTACTGGGGTTTTGTGGCGCAGAAGGGTAGTGAGAAGCCTAGAAGGAAGATGCTCTCTGCTGCCTTTCTGCATGGGGGACATAGATGGTCACGTTACAGCACAATGATCTTGAATCCTCTAATTCATTTCAGTGATTCTCTGGGTTATCAAACCTTAAGAGTAGTAGAGACCCAAGCTCTGTGTGTAGAGAATACTGCAATCTTCTGGTTATAGCGAAGTGGGTCCACACATGGCCTTAGGAAAAGCTGAGTTTCCCCATGGTGGGCGGAGCCCGTGGGGAGGGTGGGCAGTGTGGGTAAGAAGCCAGGGAAACCTGCAAGGAAAGCTCCGAGATTCCCATCCCTTCTCCCCGCGATGGATGGAGGGACACCTGGACGGTTGATCTTGGGTGAGCCCCGCGCCACGGGCAGGTCAGCTCTAGCCGGGCACGCGGCTATGCAGGCCAAGACCGCGTTCTCCAGGGTCCTTTCATCCCTGCAACTGGCGCAGAAACGCCTGCGTATCTGGTCACCTCGGCATCACAGCTCACTGCCCTGGCCTTTCCTGTCCCTCCCAACATGGGACATGGATGTGGCTGTGACCTGGCTTCCAAACGGCCAAGTAGGACGAGTCTCCAGCAGAGATGCTTCCCCTCGGTTTCCAGGAACTAGTCATGGAAAAACAGCTAGAATTTTATTTCCACAAACTTCTAAGAAATTTACCATTTCCTGTACGTATGATTTAGAAAAAGCCCAGGGCGGCGTCCACAGTGCCTCTGTCTCTGTCACCAGGAGCAACGTGATCGTCTCAGGCTTCATCACAGTAACTAGCGACATCTGAAAACGAGCGCGTTGTCCCAGCCCCCGTTACTTCAGAGGATGGTGCTAGAAGGTCCTTTCCTGGACTGTGTCATTGAATGTCTTCTTAGGGACACACGGATATTAGCGCATGGCTGCTGTGCTCCAGCGGCCGCGACAACAGACACAGACTCGAGGGCTTACACAGCACGCATGTACTTTCTCGCGGCGGGGGCGGGAGGCTGGCAGCCCCCATCAGGGCGCCAGCTCATTTGCTGTTTGGTGAGGCTTCTCTTCTTGGCTCACAGATGGTGGCGTTCTTGCTTCTGTGTTCCAATGGCCTTTCCTTGCTAAGTACACATGCAGAGAGAGAGAGCGAGAGCGAGCCGGGGAATAGAGAGAGGGATGGGGGGGAAGAGAGAGCAGGAGAAAGTGAGCGAGCGCTCCGGTGTCTCCTGTCGTAAGGACACTAACACTACACGATCAGGGCTCCACCTCCACCCTCATGACCACATTTAACCCTAATTACTTCTTTACTCCAGATACGCACTGGGGGTGAAGGCTTCAGTGTATGAATTTGGTCGTTGCGTGGGCGGGCGGGGAGGGGGGCGGGGTGTGCGTGGGCACTGACCCTCAGTCCGTAACACCGCACTACAAATTGACAAAACGTTTTGTTTCGTAGTTTGTAATTTGACAACGGTATTCCTATATTGTGTCCTTTGTGGTCTTCTGTATTGTATGATTCACACTTAAAATAATTTTTGAGGGTCTATAGGCCTTGTCACGCTGCCACGGAGAAGATTCTATAAAACAAAGTAAGAACTCTTGCCTAGAGCACTGTTTTAACACTATTGCAGGCAGAATGTGAGTCTCTAAACCACTCCTTCTTGCACCGGGAGGTACGCTGCCTTTGGGTTTACTTTCTCTGTTTTCTCTGCGTGGAACATACGCGCTGACTTTGCCTGGTGAACTCTTACCCCCCTTCTGCGTTAATTGCACATTGGATCTGCAGTCCCCTCGTCCCAGGGGCTCTGCCGCTTGGGACATCGACATTGTAGTTGTCTGTTTCTGTGTTTGTATAATCCATGAAAACTCCTTTTCACCTGTAACATACTGGCTTCTCAATTAATACTCATTATATAGGTAAATATTCTAACAAACGGATTCCACAGGAGAATAAGGAGATTCCCAGAAGGGAAGCAGACCTTAGTATTGAGGTCCTCTGCCCCCATGCTAGGCAAACTAACTGTCAAGGAATGCTGTTGTCGAAGGGAAATAAGCTGATGATTTTAACTCAGAAGGAAACAGGGTGGGTACAGAAAACAGAGGGATAACTTTAATGTGGTGGGTGTTTGAAAAGTACAGTGTCTCATCCTGGTTCTTCATGAGCTCATTGTGCAAAATGCCTCAAATCATCTATGTTGTCATCCATTTACTCAAGGATAAAATAGAGCAGCCTTACCAGTATCATGGGTCGTTATAAAATTTAAATAAAACGATACAATTATTTAGAAGCTGTAAAGAGGTCTCCCTAAATAGTAAAAGTCTTAACACACAATTATTTTTTAAAAATCTGTATCCATCAATAATACAGCAAGTCTAAGGGGTATCTGAGTAACTTGGAGATCGACATTCACATAAGACCTAAGGCATTAGCTGTTTTCTTGGAATCCCTGTGCTGAGATAGCCAGCTTCATGCTCGCTCTGTATGGTGGCACTCAACACACGTCTTCCCGTTCTTGCTCTGCTTTGGGAATCAACTGAGAGACAGACAAACAAGTCAGGCAGATGGGGATTTGAATATTTATTACGGCAGAAGCTGTCAGAAAACGTGGCTTAATTGTGTGGCAACAGCATTCTTACTGATACTATGACAAATCCTCAAAATTTAGGGTCAGCTGCTGGAATTAAGGCTTTGAAACTTCTTAGCTCAAGTCATCCGTTCTTGTGTGAACCTTGATTTCATTATCTGTAAATAGAAATAAATGTCATCCCAAACTACATACAGTCTTGTAGCTTTATGTGTGCGTGTCTGTGTGTGTGAACCATATTGATAACATGTGAATATATTCCATGTATTTTTAAATGATGTAAACATTTTATTAATTGAGCACTAACACAGAAATAACACACAGTAATACCTCTGAGATGATAGATTTCGTAGCTCAAGACGGTGATAGGTACTGGCTAGAGGGCGGTTCATGTACCAGGCTCCCCCTCTCAGTGTATACTTCCGGTGACAAGTTCATAGTTCCGGAATTTGAAACTTGAATACTTAGATGTGTACTTGCTCATTTTTCTTCAATGTTTCAGTCAACCATACATTTGAGTATCTTTTTTGTCTAGTTTTATCATTTTATTATATTGTATAATGATAATTCATTTGGGTTGACTTTAGTTGTTTTTTTTTCTCCCCAAAATATGACCTAAATGCATTTGCTGAGCTAGAAAATCTTTTAGTGTTCTTGTAAGCACTCCTTCTGCCTACGTCACTCATTTTATCTTCCTTCTTATTTATTCTGAGCTCCACGTTACTGACTCGTTAGGTAAGGTCTGACTTCAGAGCCCCTCGTCCTCCTCCTGGTCCAAATACAGAAAGGTTCTGACCTGTCATCAGTGGGTGTAGAAAGAGGGGAATTCAGAAAGCCCATGAGTGAGAAGCCCCACCTCTCTCTGGTACCTGGTGTATTCAAGAGAATCATGGATAGAAAAGGTGCTTGACCTTCTTATCCACCGCAACCCCTTCAGCTCGTGAATGGGAAAAGGTGGGTGAGTAACTTTAAACCCTGATTCTCAACCACCGGATAAACCAAACTCCAGCCGTGGTTTCGTGAGCACACAGTATTCATAATTAAAAGAGAAATTACGGTGAACCGTTTCTAAACCCGCCAACAGGAGAAGCAGCCACATACTTTTTAGAGAGAATGTACATTGCTTATGCACCTTAGACACCTACAGACAGTTCTTTAAATACACTGTTGCTTGAGTAATAGGATAATCTCGTGGACGTAATGCGCCTAAATCCTGCGGTAAACCAGACACTCCTTACCACGAGCTTCTATAATGAGGTATCTGCGAAATCCAGCCCAAGAAAATAGAATGACACGTCCCTCCCGATGGATCTATGACCCTCAAATCCAGTGCAAAATCCAATACAAAACGTCACTATTCAGCTGAGCTAGGTTCTCAAATAACCCAAATCCATAGGATTCAGAAGTCTTGCTTCAGTTTTTGATGCTGGAGAGGATTCTTCTTACTGGATTCAGTGCTGTCATTCCAGGCAGGGATTATTTTTAAACCCCAAACTTAGATTCTTGTAGTCAACTGGCGTGTTGTACTTACACATGCGTGCGTTTGCATGCATACGGCTACAGAAGAAAAGGCTATTAGTCTTGAGAATGAACGACTCTCTTCTGTAGAATTTCATCACGCACGTTAGGGTAAGTAAAAAATAATGTAAAGAGCAGTTATTATATATGAAAACCACGAAACAGAATTTGTTACAATTAGGTATCTTTATTTCTCCACTTTCTTCATTCTGATTGTGTAAGTACAATTTATTTGTGATTTTCCTTGAAGTACTTTTTCTCTATTTAGGAAAGCCAAGGCTATTTTACTTAGAAAAATCTGTTTAAAATCTTCTTGGATGGCGGCCCCCAAAAAGTAAAGTCCGTAGGGAACCTCAGAACGTAAGCTTGGAATAAGGTCTTCGCAGATGTGATTAAGAGAAGGATCTGAAGATGATATCACTGTGGAGTACAAAGGTTCCTAAATCCACTGACATATGGCCTGTAGGAGGAAGAGCCACACAGACACAGGGGACAAGGCCATGTGGAGACACAGGCAGAGACTGGACTCCTGCAGCCACAAGCCAAGGAAAGCCACGCAGTGTTGAATCACTAGAAACTAGAGGGGGCATGGACCAGACCCTCCCTCAGAGCCTCCACAGGCACTCAACCCTGCTGACACCTTGATTTTGGACCTCCTGGCCTCCCAAACTGTTAGAGAACACGTTTTTGTCATTGTAAGCCATGTTTGTGGTCATTTGTTACAGCAGCTCTAGGAAGCTCATAGAGTGCTAATCATAACATTTATTTATTTATTTTTTTAAAAAAGATTTTATTTATTTATTTGACAGAGATAGAGACAGCCAGTGAGAGAGGGAACACAAGCAGGGGGAGTGGGAGAGGAAAAAGCAGGCTCTTAGTGGAGGAGCCTGATGTGGGGCTCGATCCCATAACGCCGGGATCACGCTCTGAGACGAAGGCAGACGCTTAACCGCTGTGCTACCCAGGTGCCCCTAATCATAACATTTAAAACACAACTTTATTTAGGTTATTTCTTATTGACTTTCATTAAGATAGCTAAAAAAGAAATTGTTGTTTTAAAAAAAAAATCACTTTCCTGTCCTCGGATCTTGTTTCTGCATTTTTGAAATGTATGTTCTGAATGTTTTAAATTTCTGTTTTGCTTAGGGTTTATAGCTTACCATCATATAAATTGTGAGTTGGCAAAAGGAACTCATAAAAGATCCTTGAACAGTGAAGAATGGTCACTTGAACTTGGCCTTCTTAGTTCTCTTGGGCAATAAAGTGTTAAGTTATTACATTCCTCTTGAGAACTTGGGACGTAATTTAGATGATCTCAACGTGTAGACAGGCATTTGGAGAGAAGAACTTCGGAGAAGCAAGACAGAAAAAAGCCATCAGAAATCATCACCATCATTATCATCATCAAAGCCTTATTACTGAGGTCCTATCACTGAAGTAGGTTCTAGAGAGTCTAAGATAAGGTCCCACTCTCAAGATAGACGTACCTTAGAGAATGATCGATGAATAATTTTGACTTGTCTGAATCTTGCCTGAGACTTGTTCGCACGTTTCCAGGTGGAAGGCAGAAGCCGTAGAACTTCGTCTTGACGTGCGAATGGACGAAGCATACGCTGAAGGAAATCCAAGTCAACCACAGGTACCCGAATCTGAGTCGCCCAGGGAAGGGTTTGCCGCTGAGACCGAGTGTTCTGCAGGCCAGTGCCTGCAGGGGGCGCTGTGCGCTCTTTTTTTTGTCCACGTGCTGAGTTGAGGGGACAAAGCCTTCAGTTGCAGCTTGGTGTGTGAATTTGAAGGCCGGTGTTAGAAACCAAGGTGCAGCTTTGCATGTGGTCAGTGTCCCCCTTACTATTCCTCCACTTTTAAAGAAATAGCTTTCTGAGGCTTACCTACCGAGACCATCTTGTTTGGGTCCGCTTGCTCTCTAGCTCTCTCTTTTTGGTAAAAGCACCGAGAGTTTTGCTCCTGCGGGTTTGGGCTCCGCCCTGCCCTGCCTCCAGCCCGGGGCAAATGGATTGTTTTAGGGATCTGGGCAAGTATTCCCATTAGTCCCCGTCAGAAGGATGCCTAGGATTTTATGTAATGATTGGAGCAGCCGGCTTGGAGCGGGGCCAAAGAGAAGTCATGCACCAAAGAGGAGCGGCTGAGCAAGTTCAGGGCCCCCCATGAAAGTGCTCTGATGCTTAAAGTCCCTCTCACCTTTCAGTTTTGTGTGTCTATAACTTTCCTTTTCAGCCTGAGCCAATTCCATTCGCGACCTGAAGGTTTTATTTTTTGTTACATTGTCGCATTGGCTAATATAATTGATTCATGAGATTGGATTTACAGATTGCTCTAGATAGGCAAACCACGCATTGGCGTCACATATTTCCACCTATACGCTGCGACAGCCTTGGTCATCTTATCTGAGAACTGCACACTATTAAGGACCTCTAAAATCATGGCATTCAATCCCTCATTTTATAAATGAGACAACGAGGACATCAAGTATCATTGAAATTGTCCAAGCTCATAGACTCGGATCACAGCATGGCTAAGGGTGAAAATCAGTTCTCTTTGGCACGGAAGGCACTTCTCCCAGAACAGAGCATTTTTCATGATGTTTTCCAGGCACTGTGACATCCCCATGTGAGGAGCCAGGCTCAGCCAGCTGAGAGCGCCGTGCAAAGGTGCAACGGTACAAAGGTGAGGGCACGGTGGAGAGGAAGTAATTGGAGAAGGAGCCCCGACGGCAGGAGGGTAAATGCGAGGCCCTGGAAAGGCTTGTACCACCTCCCAGAACGAGTGCAGACACAGAGGAAAGGGGAGAGACAGGCGCCAGTTAGCTGCCCTTCCAGCTTCACTGGGGAGAAGCTGGGTCCCCAGCAGGGATAGAAGCCCGCAGGAGGCCAGGTGCGGGAGCCCAGGCGGCCCGGCAAGGTGACCCCTATGAGCCCTTTCTTGCAGGAACAGACGGAGTCTCCAGGTCTCATCTGGAGAGCGACTTTGCAAGGTGGAAAATCATTTTCAAGGCACTAAACCTTTAAAAACCTCAAAGCCCATATGCTGAGTAGCCTTCAAAGTAATATGTTTTCGGTGTTTGCTTATAGAAGCCTGACAGGTGGCTCTCCTTTCATGTAGCTCGAGGCAGTTTTAGGGTTAGAAAACTGGAATGCATAACCGAACAAAATTCCTGCAAACAATCATTTATTCGTCTGTGTCTCTGAAGAAACAAAAGATTGCCCTCTTCAAAAATTTTTGTTATAGCAGAAGTTGTCTTTTCTACAGAGATAGCTAGATCACTTGAGTATTTAAACATTCCATTCCTGATAGAACCAAGTCTCATTTATTCCAATAACAACATTTTTTTTTCTTACTGTATACATATATTTGCCAAATTATGTCTCGGGTTCTGTGAGCGTGCTTGGAGCAAAAATAACAGGTGTCTCTCTTTTCCAGTTTCCTGTGCATCCTTAAAACACACGCAATCCCAGTCTCCACTGTGATTTTCTTTATCATTAAAAGTATTCGTTCTATACACATTTTCATAGAAAGCTAGGGCGCCTTATGTATACGTTCTCTGGCCTCCTTAAAATAGTATTTCCATAGTATTGGTGGTTAACCGATCACTGGGCAAACGTTAGACCTACTAGCAAATGGTCAGTCTGCTCTGAAACTACCATGTTCTCGAAGCTTTTAGTGGCATCTAGACAGAACATTTTATTTCCTGTGACCTTTTAAACCCCCGTTAGCCAGTTTCAAGAGTTTCTACCGTCTCAGAAGTAGCTGCAAGGTAGGAAGCTTGAGTTTCACCTCATTTATGAATCCCACGCCAGCATTAGGAGCACGCCCCCGGGACGGGTTCGGTGAATACCTTTCTTTATCCCGCACGGCCACACAACTGAAACTCAGCGCGTACAGCAGGGTGAGCTCCATGTCCAGAAAACGTCTCAGAACAGTTGAGCAAGCTTGACACTCTCCCTCAGAGGGGAATGGAACAGAACGCGGTATTTTATTAAACGTTTGGCAGCTTTATCAGGTCTACGACATGCATGCGATGGATGGGAGACGCATATTGGGGGTGCACAGCTCCCTGAGCCTCCCCCCGCCCACAGCTTTCTCGGGGTTTCTCTATCTCCACCTGGGTCCCCATTATCCTGTCTCTGTCACCACAGCTCAGGCCAGGGGAGCCGCGGACCGGGAACAGAGCAGCTCACACAGTGCCCCCTCTTGTTTCTGGCCCACTTTTCTCCGCGTGTGACGGTCATCCATGTTGGTGTGACGCCGTGTCACCTGCCGCTTCTTCACTGACTAGCGCTCGGTGGCCCGTGTTCACTGCCGTCTCTTCATCCATTTGCCCATAGTCGGATCACTGGGCTGTGTTCAGTTTGGGGTTATTACAATCTTACCATAGACAAGTTTTCTCCCAGAAGTAAGCTTTACTTCTTCTGGGTAGACACCTATGTGTGGAATTGCTGGGCCGTAATTTTAAATTCCCAGCAGCCATGTACGAGCTCTCCAGGGGCTATACATCGTCGGCGACGTTCAATAGTGTTTGTATTTCATTGCACACATTGTATGGGTTATAAAGTGATATCTAATTATAGTTTTGATTTGCATATTCCTGATTACCAAGGACACTGGGCATCTTTTCATATATTTATTGGCCAATCTACTTTGAAGTACTATTCAAGTCCTTTGCCCATTTCTTAGGTGGCCCGCTTGTCTTTGTTTTATTGTGTTGTAAGGGGCGCCTGGGCTCAGTCGGTGAAGCACCTGCCTTCGGCTCAGGTCATGATCTCAGGGTCCTGAGATCGAGCCCCACATTGGGCTCCCTGCTCAGCGGGGAGTTGGTTTCTCCCTCTCCCTCTGCCCCTCCCCCCCACTCATGCTTTTTCTGTCAAATAAATAAATAAAATCTTAAAAAATATATTTTTGTATTGTAAGAATTATTTGTATATTCTAGATAAATGCTCACATATGTATCACTCTATGTATATTATCACTTAGGACTCTGAACTGAGGTTGGTGACCCTTTATGTTTGCTGCACAAGTTTCCGGGACACCAGAACGTTCTCTAGCCGTGTGAATAGGATCCCATGATGGGTTTACCCTGCCTGCGCTGCTCCTGTGAAGTCCACCCATTTGCTCCTGCGAGCAACCGTATGACCCGGTCACTGCAGGAAATGCAGCATTTACTATGTATTGTCTGGTGGGCCTTCTCAGTTTTCCTTTTCTGGATTATTGTAGGGGCTCAGAACATATATTGTATTTATTCTGGGCCTATTGTAGACAGTAAGACACAATCGTTAAGTTTAAGAGGCTTGCAGTTTGAGAGCAGTCAGAACGTATGGCGTACAATGATGCGAAAATGTAGTCTAAATGCAAATGGACAGCACAGTGCGAGAGCCTTCCAGATCACCTGACTGCCGCCGGAGCTGTCTAGAATAAAACATTCTTGGAGCTCATGGACTGTCTGGCACGTGAGAGGCCGTCAGTAATAATAATTACAGTGAATGGTAAAAACTCTGCGTGCGTGTGTTCACACGCGCATGCGTAGTTTGACTCTGAAGACTTGGCGGGAGGACCAGGAAAGGGGATGGGTGGGAACATCAGAACGAAGACTTTCTGGAGCCATCGGCACAGCTATTAAGGCAAGAGTCACTGTGGAACTTTCCATCACTACAGTGGAGGAGAGGGAGAGGCTGAGGGCAGCTGCTTGCCCTGGTCGGGGGTGATGGGCGGGGTGCAGGAGAAGGAGAAAGGAGGAAGGACAGCAGGGGGGAAGAGCCGGCAGTGCCTGTCGGCCGCTGTCCCCCCAGGCTGCACCAACGGCAGCCACAGGGGGCTCGTACACTCAGGGGTCAGAGGTCAGCGTGGAGGCTGGAGACTGAATAGCGCCTGGCTGGTCCGGAGGCCTCGTGAGTTCAGTGGGATGGCTTAGAACTCACTCCCTGACTACAGAACGAAGGGGCCCGTCCACACCCGCAGCCCTTCACCGTTCGCACCGTCCCCGTGGCTCATTTCAGCTCTGAACACGCCTGGCTCATTACGAATGTGGTGATGGTGTGTAGGGACATGAGGAGGAATTTCTAGGAAGGAAAGGTAAGCCACTGATCAGGGCTTACTAGTGTAATATTGGCTGGGGGCCCAAGGTCAAGAAAGCGGGCGGAGGTGAAGTTGTTTGAAATGGTGCTTGACATTCAGGCAAGAAGCTAGAAATGTCAATTGCTGCTTCAGGTAAACATTTCTTTTCCAGGGTAAATGTGACAGCCTCCGCCTGTCGTGACCATGTGTCGTTCAAGCACGTGCGTCGTTCAAGCACGTGCCTGAGGAATAGCAAGACATCCTAGAAATCGCTTTCATTCCTAATCCATGTTGTGTTTAATTGCAAAACCATTTAATCCACCAGCTCATTGTCTTCACCCACACAGAGAGCACATAAAAACATTTCCTTCATTATGAAAGTAAAACAAAACCAATGACTTTTCTCTGCTTTAGATTCCTTTTGAATACTAATGCATGAAAGCTCAGATTAAATTAATCTCAGCTGTACAGTCACACTTCGCAAATGAATCATGAAGTAATTTCCTCTTCATATGACAAGTTGCCCTTGACAGCAAATTAAAATCTTAATAAGGGTTTCTAAAATGCACGTGCATATTTACATGCATAAGCTCCCTTATTGGAGTTCAATGTCAAAATACAAATTATTTTGCTTCGTATTTCAGAAAAGGTGAACTTTAAAGAACATCTTTCAGACCTTTTTATCTGGTGGCCTCAAATCCTCCATACACTTGAGTTCCATTCATTTACCTTCAAAGTAATTGTCTTGGAACTCTTGTTAACATCGTTGGCTAATGTTTTGTTTTTTAAAATGACATAAAAAATCATTTGTTAACTCTTTACTGAAATAACACATATGTTCATGGTGTAGTTCTCTACCTCCCACCTCCCCTCAATAACAGTGGCTTCTCGGGGCGCTGACGTAACAGAGAGAGGTCAGAGGTCCGTTACAGACATAGATTCCCGTAAGGTCGCAGACCAGGGACGCAGGCACACTGAGATGCTGTGGGAAGCCCCAAAGATGTTGTGGGAGATCGAACTAGAAAATTCGAAGCCTCTGGCATATTCAGCTACGACAAGCATTATGACAGCCTAGATCCCTACTAAGGGTCGCTTTACCTCCAGTTCCTACTATGCAGAGGTCATGTCTGGCTTTCAATTAAGAAAAAAAATCACCAGGCATGCTCAAAGGTGAAAAAATGTACAGTTTGGAAAGACAACAGAAGCATCAGTTGATGTCGTCAATTTGATTTGACACAGACTTTGGAATTGTTTAAAGTAACTATGATTAACATGTCAGGAAAAAGTGACAACATACAAGCAGCCACACGTGAGGTCAGCCGGGAGGGGAACCGTTTGACGGGCTCCTCAGGGGAGTAGACGTGGCCAGGGAGAGAATCACTCAATTTGAAGATAGGTCAAGTGAAACTTCCCAAACTAAAATGCGAAGAGACTAAAAAAAGGTGGGGGTGGGGGGAGAAAACTACGGAGGAGGGAGGGACAGAGGGAAGGAAGAGAGACTAAAAGATGACTGATATCTGAACTTTATAATGTCTATGGTCATTTGGACAAAGGTCAAGTCAAGATCACATGATCTCTGGATACGTCACGGATGAGTGGATGCTGAGAGACCATGCATGGAGCTTATGCCCAGCTCCCAGAGGCTCATTTTGACCAAAGTCTACATAAGACACTTTTTCTTACTGCAACATCTTCCATTGCTTCCTAATCTCGATCCTGTCCTTTCTGGTTCGGGGAGGGCCATTCCGCTCTCGCCATGTCACTGCTCTACGCTTTGGGCTCCTCAGCTTCCTGGCACTTGTGTTCAGAGTGTGAGTCTACATGAGAAAGAGAGCCTGGCGATCTTCTGGTAATTGTAACGGTCTCTTAATACTGTCCGCATATCTGGGACAATTAAGGGCAGACTGTAAACTGTTCTCTGGCCAATTGCTCTCCATTTCATATTCCAGTATTTTTATAGATGCCTAAAATAAAATCTCATTTAGCTAGGCACTTTGCATATGAGCAATGTGGAATAATTTCAAAATTGCCGTGTTTTTAATAACCAATATTGTACTACTTGCAAGCTTATGTTTGCTTTGCATAAGCTTAACACCTGGTATTTCTATAATACCTGCCCACAAAATTGCATTTGATGCTTGATGATTTGGCTTTACTTGGAAGTTCCCCAGTTCAGTCTTATGACGACTGAATTTTTATTTATTTATTTTTTTAAATTTTTTAAAAAAGATTTTATTTATTTATTTCACAGAGATAGAGACAGCCAGTGAGAGAGGAAACACAAGCAGGGGGAGTGGGAGAGGAAGAAGCAGGCTCATAGCAGAGGAGCCTGATGTGGGGCTCGATCCCATAACGCCGGGATCACGCCCTGAGCCAAAGGCAGACACTTAACCGCTGTGTCACCCAGGCGCCCCATGATGACTGAATTTTTAAATGGAATGTTTGGCAGCCATTTCTTGAGTTCTATCGTCTTCCCTCTATTTGGGTCATCCTAAATCAATAGACCTGTAACTGAAGTTTTGGATCAGAGACTGGTTTAGTTTCAAACACTGAAACCTTCTGTGACCTTTGCTCAGAGGCAACAGATATACGAATGGGTTTGCAGTCATGGGTTCTGGAATAAGTTTCCTGGGGTAGAATCCTGTCCCTACGCCTTACAGGGCGTGTAACTTTGAGAAAGCAACCGGACCTCTATATTCCTATGTATTTTCATTCGTAAAATGGGGATAATCCTAGCTCTTATCTTACTTCGTTCTCAGGGGACTAGGGGTATTAACCTGTGTCCCTCATTCAGAAGATGGGCCCTCGATGAGTTGTCACCTTTACCTTAAAACCGTCTCTGGTCGTAAACATTGTCCTGCCCTGGGGCTACACGTACATGCTGTTAAAGCCAGTTGTACTATTTGGTAAAATCATTTGTTAAAAGATAGACAAGTGTTTGTAGTCCTGAAAAACACAGCAGCGTCTGACTAACCGGAGTGTCGCTTGCCACCCACGGATGAAGAACCGGACCTGCATGTGCAACTCTTCGTCCCCTGACTGTCAGAAACGTACTTTGATAAGTTTCCATGTCTTTCACTGAGTCCTCTGTTCTTTCAAGTTGACTTATAAACATGGGGTTTGTTTGTGAAACAGTGATTCCTACATTCTCGCCCGAGGGTCTGGAATGTGGCGTGTCAGAAGCTATAGTTTTAACAAGGACCTTAGGTATTTTAATGACTAGCTCAGTTGGAGAAGTACTGGTCTAAAAACCTACATGCCAATTGATGTCTATCTCCCAAGACAGTTGGAAACAAGCATACTTTTCATATATATTGGAAACCATGTTAGAAAAATTGGTCTCTGGGGCGCCTGGGTGGCACAGCGGTTGAGCGTCTGCCTTCGGCTCAGGGTGTGATCCCTGCGTTCTGGGATCGAGCCCCACATCAGGCTCCTTCACTATGAGCCTGCTTCTTCCTCTCCCCCTCCCCCTGCTTGTGTTCCCTCTCTCGCTGGCTGTCTCTCTGTCAAATAAATAAATTAAATCTTAAAAAAAAAATAAGGAGATTCTTGTAGATTATCCAGGTGAGCCCAATGTAACTACCAGGGTCCTTTAAAGCAGAAAAGGGAAGCCAAAGGGAAGGGCAGAGACAAATTTGAAGATGCCCCGCTGCTGTCTTCAAAGGCAGAGGGAGGGGCCATGAGCGCTGGCAAGCAGGCAGCTTCTAGAAACTGGGAAAGGCATCCTTCTTAACATCTCCAGCAAGGAACACAGCCTGGCTGACCTGAGTTTAGCTCAGGGAGAACTATTTTGGAATTTTAACTTCCCGAAGTGTAAGATGATACATTTGGACAAAATCTCCTTGACCTTCAGTTTGGTTATGAATGTCTACAGAAGGCACCAAAAGCACTCCATTAAAGAAAAAAAAATGAATGATACCCATACCCACACCCACATCCTCACAGGTGAATGAGAGATAAGCCTTGCTATTTTAAGCCTTTTAGACTAGGAATTACTTGTTACCATAGCGTACGAATAACTTTGTCCCTTTTGACTGGTAAAAGCCAGAAGAATCGACCTTCAGTGTGTCAGATCCAGATATGGGACCAAAGCTCATTCCGTTAGCTCCGTTAGTAGACGCTGACCTTTGAAAGGCGAGGAGAACTAGATCCTAGGACCAAGATGGCGTGGAGGGGGTGTTACTTCATCTGAAGCTATTTTATAGGAAGAGGAAAGGCAAGAATGAATTCTCCTCTTGAAGGACTCTGTTGCTTTTAGCTGGTAAGCACTTACGTTGCATTCACATTTTGGAAGGAGGACATACAGCAAATGAACAACAAAAACATTTGCAACAAATTAAAAAATAAACTCGAACTTGAATTATGCACAGCACATTCTGGTGAAAAGCTTTTCCTCACATTAGTAGTCGTACAGGATTTAAGGTGCAGGGCAACACCCGGAAATCTCGTCAAATGAAAATTCTGATTCAGTAGATCTCAGGTAGGGAGCAAGGCTATGCATTCCCAGAAAGCCCCACGTGACGTGGATCTAGGAACCCCACTCTGACAAACAAGCTAGAGAATACAGGCATGTAAGTAGAAGACTGTAGTTTTGCTTGAATGTATAATTCCAATTTTAGAAATGAATGATGTACCCAGGCAGGTAGTAACGGTAGTTGTAGTTTCTCAAAATATGATGAATCAGCCAGCTAAATTCAAATGCTTTGTCTGCTCCCCATTCTCAACATTGACTTAATCTCACACTATTTGGCTCAGAAAGGGCTCCCAACTGAAATCTATTATCACAGATAAAAAAAAAAAGAAAAGAAAAAGAGAGAAATAATGTCAAAATATAAATTAAGAGGAAAAGCACAATGGTAAAATTATTCAGGTTATTTCTTTTTTTATTTTGCTTTGTTGGATGGAAGAAAATAGGGCAGTTTATATTTACCATAAGGTTTGCAGTGAGGATTTGGAATGTTAAGTATATTATTAACCATTTGTTCTTACCTTTAGCTTCAAAAAAGATGCTCAGGGGAAGAAGGACACATTCAGTTGCAATAGTAATGTCCACACCAGGTTAAAACTCAAAGACAAGTGCTAAGACATTTAGAAAACTAAACTCCTAGCTATTCTCTCCGTACTTTTTTTTTTTTTTTTTTTTG
>NC_048232.1:4304727-4364398 GCF_002007445.2 Ailuropoda melanoleuca | reverse complement strand
CCTGAGCCAAAGGCAGACGCTTAACCGCTGTGCTACCCAGGCGCCCCTCAAATGATTGTTTTAAAAGCAACATTCTCACAGTCAAACCACACATTCACTTATTATTTTAATGCTTCCTCGCAATTTCTTTTATAGATTTATTCGAATAAAACTGTTTGTTAGGGGCGCCTAGGTGGCACAGCAGTTAAGCATCTGCCTTTGGCTCAGGGCGTGATCCCAGCGTTATGGGATCGAGCCCCACATCATGCTCCTCCGCTATGAGCCTGCTTCTTCCTCTCCCACTCCCCCTGCTTGTGTTCCCTCTCTCACTGGCTGTCTCTATCTCTGTCGAATAAATAAATAAAATCTTAAAAAAAAACTGTTTGTTAAATATAAACTCTGCTGTTATCCTTACTTATGGAATGGAGACTAGAGGCACAAAATCCTGAGACATCCAAGATCCTGCTTTCAATTAAGGAAAGTTTACAGCAGAGAACAGGAGGAGTACCTTTGGCTACTTATTTACAGATGAACCACATAAAACCATACTGGAAAGACTGGAATAAGATCTGTTAGAGGTTCAACCTAAGTTTTATCTGAGTTATTAGGATTTAATTTTAGAAATATATATTTGGGGGCACCTGGGTGGCTCAGTCGGTTAAGCGTCTGCCTTTGGCTCAGGTCATGTTCCTGGGGTCCCGGGATTGAGCTCCATGTTGTTGGGCTCCCTGCTCAGCAGGGAGTCTCCTTCTCCCTCTCCCCCACCCCCACTCATGCTGTCTCTCTCTCTCTCAAATAAATAAATAAATAAAATCTTAAAAAAAGAAATATAGGGGCACCTGGGTGGCGTAGCGGTTAAGCGTCTGCCTTCGGCTCAGGGCGTGATCCCGGCGTTGTGGGATTGAGCCCCACATCAGGCTCCTCTGCTATGAGCCTGCTTCTTCCTCTCCCACTCCCCCTGCTTGTGTTCCCTCTCTCGCTGGCTGTCTCTATCTCTGTTGAATAAATAAATAAAATCTTTAAAAAAAAAAAAAGAAATATATATTTGGATCATGAGTTCTTGTCTAATCTGACAAAATTCAGAGATGTGGCTCAAATAAACATTAATACATTACTCTCACTGAAAAATTACGAATCAGTGATTTTTAATGTTATATGACTGCCTATTGCAAAATATTTTCATATATTCAATGTCAAATGACTAACATGCAAAGCCAAGTAAACTTGTACATATTTAAGAAAATAACAGGCGTTAGTTTTTTTTTTTTAATAAACTTTTAATTTTGGCGTAGTTTCAGATTGATGGAAACATCATGGGTTGGAAGGGACCTCATGTACTCCACACCCAGTTTCCCCTACTGGTAGCATCTTACCTTACTGTGGAATATTCGTCACAATTAACAAAATGATATTGACAGGTCATTGACGGCAGCCCGCACTGTATTCAGATTTCTGTAGTTCCTGCCTAATTCTTTTCCTTGTTCCACCGTCCCAATCAGAATATTACCTCACTTTTAGTCGTCATGCCTTTATGGTCCTTTGTGCTATGATGGTTTCCCTGACTTCAACTCCTCTTGATGACATTGGTAGTTCCCAGGAGGACGAGTTAGATATCTTGCAGAATCTGCCTCCAATGGGATTTGTCTGATGTTCTTCTCTCGTGATGATACTGGGGTTATGAGTTTTTGAGAATCTGATCACAGGGGCAAAGTGCATTTTCCGTCACATCACATACCAAGTTCTATACTATTAACTCTTGAGAACTTCTCACCGATGATGTTAACCTTGGTCACCTGGCTGATGCAGGGTCTTTCAGGATTCTCTGCTAAAGAGTTTCTCTCTTTGTCCACGTTTGTGTACTGATCTCTTTGGAAGGGAACTCACCAAGCTTAGCCCGCACCTAAAACGTGGGAGTTAGGCTCCGACTCCGACTCCGAGGACAGAGGAGCTACGTAAATGATTAGAAATACCTATGCATGGGAGATTTGCTTATTCTTCCTCATTTATTTGTTAATTTGTTTGATGATTCCTGTCAGCAGGGACTCACGGATGTTTATTTTTATATTTTGGATTACGACCAAACGGGAATTCATTTTGTTGCTCACACTGTTCCAGCTGTGGCCATTGGACGTCCCTTAGGTGTCTCCCATGTCCTTTCGACAGACCCCCATCCTTTTGGGGTTGTTGCTGCTACTAGTGTTGTTTGTTTATTTTCTCTACTCTTCGGCGCTTCAAACATACCCCAGGCTTCTCTTGTGTATTTCCTCAACCGGCCAAGGGATTGGCCATTTCTTTGAAGAGCCTCGTTCCTCTTACTGGAGAATGGTGTCAGAAGTTGAGATCTGGGGCTAGGTGTAGACACTGCCATTGGTGGGAGTCACTGTTTCCTGGCTCTCTCAGTGGACAGAGTGTGTCCTATCTCATGTATATGCATATATCTATAATATTTTTATGTGTAAACATGTGTCTATCAAGTCAAATATGAGTTTATATTTCTGTCTGCAATTCAAGTTGTCATGTGCATCAGTTTGAGACTTCTCCCTTGCTTATCTGTGACCTCTCGCTCCCAAAAAGAGAACCTGGCTCATTCCATCTACCATCCATTTACTTAATTGCTCAACTCAAGTTTACCTGCTTGGTGGTTTTCCTACTGGGAAAGCGTACAAGCCTCGCTTTATCAGCTAGACTTACAGGACCTATGTACAGTTTCTTTTGACTCTAGTCTTACAGACAACACACACTTCAAAATTACTTAGGTCAGCCCCTCTTTCCTCCTCATTCAGTGAGCTGTTTTCATACATGTGTAATTCTGCATACCATCTTGGGCTCCTGATTTATTTTAAATTTGCATATATTAAAGTTTATTCTTTGTGCTATAAAGTTCTATGGGTTTTGACAAAAGCATAATGACATGTATCCACCATTATAGGCTTGTCCAAAATAGTTTCACTGCCCTGAAAATCCCTTGTGCTTTCTCTCTGGGCTGTGAACTGCATGAGTGTTTCTCCCCATGGAATAGCTTTTCTTCCCCCGACCCCTTTCTCCCTTTCTTGCCTGTAAAGCTCCCCATCTGTTTCCTCAATTCCCTCACCTCCTGCGTATGTAGTTGTGTTACCCCCTTGGGTGAGACATAAATGTTAGACAGGCTGGAAGAAAGACCTTCCCTGAGCTGAGGTAAGGCTAGTTAAGTCGTCTCTCCTGAAGGGTGGGCCTCTTCACTGGTAGAGAGAAGGCTCTGAGTTCACCTGGATTATGCTTCCTTTCTCCTTACAAGAGCCACAAGGCTATCTTTCTCGGTTCTTTACCATGAGAACCTTCTGGATTACTTAGAGGCGTGGCCAGGAAAGTGTGGGCCCTCACTCCCAAGCCTGTGACCTCTTACTATTCCACACCCATCTCTCAGCAATTCATGAAAGTTGTAATTGAAGGGCACCCCCTGTTCATGGCTCCAGAAGCTTCCGGTCTGGGTAAGCAGAGGCTGTGGCCCTCTGGATTCTCCAGTCTCCAGATTGCCAGATGGAAGTTGGCCCTGCAGCCATGTTTCTCTGATGGGTCCAAGAAAAGTCATTTGTGCTCAGTTTGTCTAGCTTTTTCCTTGTTGTAAAAATGGGAGTGGCAGCTTCTAACCTCTTTACACGTCAAAGCAGACATTCGTTTCTTGGGTAAGTTTTCTCCAAAACTTCTCATTTCCCTTGAAAAGAACACAACTTTACCTGGGATCATGGCCAAGCAGTGAATGCCTACAGGAACATTTTCAGGACAATGGAGATACTCAGCCATATTTTACATGACTCATGGTTAAAAGACCTTGTGATGTTTATCTGGTTAAACAGAAAACTCATGGAGGAAGTGTTGAAACATTACAGCTGTTTTCAAATATTTGAAGGGCTGCCTTGTGACGGCGCCATGAGCTGGGTGGTGTGATAAATAGATTATGATGATGTGTCAAACAGATTACTAAAAAAGGATGTATTTCTCCCACAAGTTTATTCAGAATGTCAAAGGTTGAGCGTACACACCTAATTTTTCTGCTCTGGCTAATGCATCATGTCAGACTGTGTGCGATCCTCTGAATTACCTACCACTGTTTGAGTTTCTTTGTTGACAAACTTTGGGCTGCTCGCTGCTAGGAACACACATAAGCTAGGATTTCAGTGATTACTGCCAACACTGTCCTCTGAGTCTTTTCTTCTCCACATCCATGTTCCTCCTGTCTTCTGAAGTCAATATTTCTTCATTCTTGGGCATCAAGGCCTCTTGCTTTATGGCCCTAGGTTAGCCATGCATGCACTTTGCGGGAGTTGTCAGATATAGTGAAATGGTTGGGACTGCCCATGGAGAAGGTTCTGGCAGGACCTGAGGACCTTGAGTGTGTGTACAGGAGAGAGCACAGAACATCAGAAAGTCATGTTAAATACACTGAAGGGGAAACTGGGGAGATTAAGAGCATTTTCTCCTGACTCACAGGTTCCCCATTTACCAGCCTTCAGCTTGTCTACTAGGATCTGTGGTCCATGGGCCACTGGACACGTGGCCTTGTGCTTATGTCATTGAGCTGTTGTTCATCCCACCTGTGTTTTAGGAGGTGGCAGCAATGCGGGGGAGATTATTTTTTAGAGAAAAGGACCTATTTGCAAATAATGTTAAAGCCTGGTGTAAGATTTTATATATTGTTGATGATGGTCATAAACTTGTATGATAACAAAAAACACAGACCAAAACCCTCATATCGGAACATGAAATGGCTTCAAGACACAATTACTTCAACTGACTTCTCCTTGATGCTGAAAAACTGCTATTAAATCGAACCTCAGGCCTCTTGTCTAACAATAATGATATTAACCCCTTAAGCTGCCTTCATACATACTCATTCTTCCAAGGATTCACAAGATTGTTGAGTAAGAAGAGAAACACTGCTTTGGCCTTCGCAAAGATAGTCACGTATGTTTAATTATTGATTGACTGAAACCTACAAGTATGATTTTTCTATCATCAGATAGCTTGATTAATGTATCCCCATATTTTCCTGGATGTTTTTCTATATCAGACTTCACGTGGACTAGAAAAATATGGAGCCAGCTCTCTAAGGACTTGCTAAGAGGAACAAAGTCTCAGACTATATTCTTCCATACAGAAACCCTTTGGAGATCATTCTCTATACTCAGTATTCATATTGCATTTTTTTCAAAACGAGGTTAAACAGCACACATGGATTTGTTGATCTTCGTATTGAAAAGTTCATATGCTGTAAGGAAAGTATTTTTGATGCCTAAAATGTTATGAAGCAACTAGACTCCACCGTGTCTATGCGTTCCGAGTTCAAATGGTGAAATTTACAGTAGATCTGCATCAAGTTGAAGCACATTTTTTAAAAAAATTTTTTTATTTTTNGGTTAAACAGCACACATGGATTTGTTGATCTTCGTATTGAAAAGTTCATATGCTGTAAGGAAAGTATTTTTGATGCCTAAAATGTTATGAAGCAACTAGACTCCACCGTGTCTATGCGTTCCGAGTTCAAATGGTGAAATTTACAGTAGATCTGCATCAAGTTGAAGCACATTTTTTAAAAAAATTTTTTTATTTTTTATTTTTTTTATTTATTTACTCGACAGAGATAGAGACAGCCAGCGAGAGAGGGAACACAAGCAGGGGGAGTGGGAGAGGAAGAAGCAGGCTCATAGTAGAGGCGCCTGATGTGGGACTCGATCCCATAACGCCAGGATCACGCCCTGAGCCGAAGGCAGACGCTTAACCGCTGTGCCACCTAGGCACCCCGAAGCACATGCTTTTTAAAGATCAGATCTTATTACAAGACTCGTGACAAACGGTGGCGATCTTCGAGCTACATCTCACCACCCCGGGCACATTCAGCAAGAGGCAATAGCTGGTAATTTTCCAAGTGTTTATTCTTGTTAGCTTCCTCCATATTTTCAAAAAAGATACGGCTTTGCTGTTATTTTTCACAGCCCTCCCTTCCTCTCCTCTACGGATTCTATGAACTGTATCACCATTGTGCACTAAATAACTGGTCAACGTCTGTAACATTAGGACTCTGTAGTTAACGTTCACTGCTTAGCTAAAAAAAATGCCTCTTCTTCCTTGTGAAACGATTTTTACTTGTTTCAGAATTTTCGATTGTTCCTTGATTTTGACTTTGTTTACTGTTTGCTTAATTTTCTATATACCCCCAAATAATTTCTTTAAATGTTCCAATTACATGGCAAAACTCCCCCTTACTGGGAACTATCTTCTCATCTCCAAATGCATTGATTTCTCTTCTCTTCATCAAAATCTCCCTGTTACAGCCACCCTCCCACAGCTCTGCACACACTGTTCCCAGGACGTCCTGCCCGCAGCTGGTGTCTCGTCCACTCCTCTGACGCCCATACCCTGTGTGTCTGTTTCGTCCCCGTTCATCACCTTCAGCCCCTCTCTCCTTGATGGGCTGTCTTAGAGATTTCAGAGTTTTCTCTTTCTTCACTTACCCTGTTGTCTAATGGACGCCATCCTCAACCTGAGCAGGGGTGTATAAGGGAGGCACATTGTTTGAGAACTTACAGTCTCACACGTCTTTAATCTCCTCCAACATAGCGTTAAGGGGAAAGTGATTTTTTAGGATATCGAGCCATGGTTTTCTACACTCTAAGTGGCTGTCGACATGTCTGATGCTATCCTGATTCCTGTTTCTTTGTAGTGGCCCATCTTTGCTTTTATCTTTCTGGAAACTTTCAGAATCTTCTTTGTAATCTTAGTGTTTTTAAATCTCATATTGATATGTCTTGGAGCGGGTTAATTCTTAATTTCTTAGTCAATACATCAAATGCTGGCTGATCCCTTTGAATATAGAAAATCTCAGTATAATTCTCTGAGGTCTTGGTATTTCTTTAATAATGTTTCCTCGTGTGTGTGTGTGTGTGTGTGTCTTTACTCTTTCTGGTACTACTATTAGCTGAGTACTGGACCTCCATGATTGACCCTCTGATATTCTTAATTTTCCCTCCTATTCAGATGAATCAGATGAATCATAGGAATCATTCAATGTCCAGATGAATCATAGGACATTGTAAATATTCAGTCCTTCTTTAATCACCAAAGTGGCAATTCCATATGGTTCAGTCTATATGTCAATTCATAAAACATTGCTTTGATTATATCATACAAACTATTTCATATTAATCATGATATTTTAAATTTCTAATTTTTTTGCATTCAATATCAAGATTCTTGTTGAATATCAAGACTCACTGTGTTCTTTTAGTCTCTTGTGGATGTTAATTTTACTTTTTGACTGTCTTCTACTTTACGAAATTGTTTTTTCTTCAAAAATTTTTTTTACTCCTTGCTTTCCCCTAGTAAATTCTATTGAAATATCTGGCAATACTTAACTATCTGTTGCTGTTCAAATGGACCCCTAAAAAGCTAATTGAAAGCTGTGTGTTCACAGTGGCGTAGTTAGGTGATTGGATGTGGACCCATTCATTTTCTTTCTAGAGCCTAGGATACAAAAAATTAAAAGTCTTTAAATGTTTCCTCTGAGACCAATTTTGTCCGATCTTCTGCCTGAAAGCCATATGATCGGCTTTCAATTTTGAGGAGTTGGGCAGAGGAGAAGAGAAAGATTGCACAGATGAGTTCATAAGCTTCAACTTAATTCCTCAGTTTTATGGTAAGTCCTTCCCACCACTATGCATGGGGCCTACCATGTGGTGCTGAGTCTCTCTGGGGGGACTGGCAGAGCCACGCGGCTTGGAGACAGAAGGGATACTGGACACCTGATGGCTCTGTGCCCATGCTGCCAGTCGCCCCGGTCTTGAGCCCCATCCGGAGGTCCCCTCCGCCTGTATGTAGCACCGTGGTCTTCAGGTTCGGATCTTTGCCAGGTTCTTCGTGAAAAATCTGCTCAGGGTTCAGCTTCTCTGTTTTTCTACTAAGTCCATTTCTACCATCTGTCTGCTTTCTTCCTGATATTTCTTAACACTGTGTCTTCTTCATTCACTGTCTCTGAGAGCTTAATACTTTGTCATTTTAGTAGGACTTCTGGAAGAAGCAGACGTACGTGAGCGTGTGTTTAATCTACTACATTTAACCAGAATTCCTACTATTTATTTGCTTAGGAATGTTACAAAACTGTTTTCTGCATCATATGACAGCCATCGTGCATTATTGAACAGAGCAGAACTGTGTATTTCATGGGTTTATCACTCATGCGTAAGTAATGGAGACCTGACGATACTAGATCTTAAAGGCTGGAGGGTGAAAGCGTCTCATTTATCGAATTTGAGACCCTTCTGATCCCTGGGGAGAGACGGGTACCTCTCTTCGGGCAGATCCTTGCCGCGCTCTTGGAGGAAGTGAGTGGTGAGTATGACTTCGCGGACATGCTGTCACTTCCGTGCAAACTCATGCGGGGTCGAGGTCGGTACCTCATCCTCTCTGTTACTTCAACGGATTAGCCCGGAGGCAGTTTCTTCATTTTGAGATGCTGGGCCTTCATTTGGAAACNCGCTCTTGGAGGAAGTGAGTGGTGAGTATGACTTCGCGGACATGCTGTCACTTCCGTGCAAACTCATGCGGGTCGAGGTCGGTACTTCATCCTCTCTGTTATTTCAACGGATTAGCCCGGAGGCAGTTTCTTCATTTTGAGATGCTGGGCCTTCATTTGGAAACGGAGACTGGATATGTAAACAAGGCAGGATCCCTGTACACCGAGAACATTTTAAACCCAATTTTGGAGTTAGACTACTTAATGATGAAAAATTAGGCATGTGCTCTCAGAGACTTGGAGGTCGTGCGACTGGTGGAAGAATGTGTCCGCACGATCTTTGCTCGATGCTCTTTGGAGGGAATTCGATGGCAAGGACCTGGCTTGGCTGAGGGGATCTCCAACTGTCAGTTCTTCAGGACGCTATTTAAGAATGAACAAGATAGGGGCGCNGTGGCACAGCGGTTAAGCGTCTGCCTTCGGCTCAGGGCGTGATCCCGGCGTTATGGGATCGAGCCCCACATCAGGCTCCTCCGCTATGAGCCTGCTTCTTCCTCTCCCACTCCCCCTGCTTGTGTTCCCTCTCTCGCTGGCTGTCTCTATCTCTGTCAAATAAATAAAATCTNCACTGTTCCCAGGACGTCCTGCCCGCAGCTGGTGTCTCGTCCACTCCTCTGACGCCCATACCCTGTGTGTCTGTTTCGTCCCCGTTCATCACCTTCAGCCCCTCTCTCCTTGATGGGCTGTCTTAGAGATTTCAGAGTTTTCTCTTTCTTCACTTACCCTGTTGTCTAATGGACGCCATCCTCAACCTGAGCAGGGGTGTATAAGGGAGGCACATTGTTTGAGAACTTACAGTCTCACACGTCTTTAATCTCCTCCAACATAGCGTTAAGGGGAAAGTGATTTTTTAGGATATCGAGCCATGGTTTTCTACACTCTAAGTGGCTGTCGACATGTCTGATGCTATCCTGATTCCTGTTTCTTTGTAGTGGCCCATCTTTGCTTTTATCTTTCTGGAAACTTTCAGAATCTTCTTTGTAATCTTAGTGTTTTTAAATCTCATATTGATATGTCTTGGAGCGGGTTAATTCTTAATTTCTTAGTCAATACATCAAATGCTGGCTGATCCCTTTGAATATAGAAAATCTCAGTATAATTCTCTGAGGTCTTGGTATTTCTTTAATAATGTTTCCTCGTGTGTGTGTGTGTGTGTGTGTCTTTACTCTTTCTGGTACTACTATTAGCTGAGTACTGGACCTCCATGATTGACCCTCTGATATTCTTAATTTTCCCTCCTATTCAGATGAATCAGATGAATCATAGGAATCATTCAATGTCCAGATGAATCATAGGACATTGTAAATATTCAGTCCTTCTTTAATCACCAAAGTGGCAATTCCATATGGTTCAGTCTATATGTCAATTCATAAAACATTGCTTTGATTATATCATACAAACTATTTCATATTAATCATGATATTTTAAATTTCTAATTTTTTTGCATTCAATATCAAGATTCTTGTTGAATATCAAGACTCACTGTGTTCTTTTAGTCTCTTGTGGATGTTAATTTTACTTTTTGACTGTCTTCTACTTTACGAAATTGTTTTTTCTTCAAAAATTTTTTTTACTCCTTGCTTTCCCCTAGTAAATTCTATTGAAATATCTGGCAATACTTAACTATCTGTTGCTGTTCAAATGGACCCCTAAAAAGCTAATTGAAAGCTGTGTGTTCACAGTGGCGTAGTTAGGTGATTGGATGTGGACCCATTCATTTTCTTTCTAGAGCCTAGGATACAAAAAATTAAAAGTCTTTAAATGTTTCCTCTGAGACCAATTTTGTCCGATCTTCTGCCTGAAAGCCATATGATCGGCTTTCAATTTTGAGGAGTTGGGCAGAGGAGAAGAGAAAGATTGCACAGATGAGTTCATAAGCTTCAACTTAATTCCTCAGTTTTATGGTAAGTCCTTCCCACCACTATGCATGGGGCCTACCATGTGGTGCTGAGTCTCTCTGGGGGGACTGGCAGAGCCACGCGGCTTGGAGACAGAAGGGATACTGGACACCTGATGGCTCTGTGCCCATGCTGCCAGTCGCCCCGGTCTTGAGCCCCATCCGGAGGTCCCCTCCGCCTGTATGTAGCACCGTGGTCTTCAGGTTCGGATCTTTGCCAGGTTCTTCGTGAAAAATCTGCTCAGGGTTCAGCTTCTCTGTTTTTCTACTAAGTCCATTTCTACCATCTGTCTGCTTTCTTCCTGATATTTCTTAACACTGTGTCTTCTTCATTCACTGTCTCTGAGAGCTTAATACTTTGTCATTTTAGTAGGACTTCTGGAAGAAGCAGACGTACGTGAGCGTGTGTTTAATCTACTACATTTAACCAGAATTCCTACTATTTATTTGCTTAGGAATGTTACAAAACTGTTTTCTGCATCATATGACAGCCATCGTGCATTATTGAACAGAGCAGAACTGTGTATTTCATGGGTTTATCACTCATGCGTAAGTAATGGAGACCTGACGATACTAGATCTTAAAGGCTGGAGGGTGAAAGCGTCTCATTTATCGAATTTGAGACCCTTCTGATCCCTGGGGAGAGACGGGTACCTCTCTTCGGGCAGATCCTTGCCGCGCTCTTGGAGGAAGTGAGTGGTGAGTATGACTTCGCGGACATGCTGTCACTTCCGTGCAAACTCATGCGGGTCGAGGTCGGTACTTCATCCTCTCTGTTATTTCAACGGATTAGCCCGGAGGCAGTTTCTTCATTTTGAGATGCTGGGCCTTCATTTGGAAATGGAGACTGGATATGTAAACAAGGCAGGATCCCTGTACACCGAGAACATTTTAAACCCAATTTTGGAGTTAGACTACTTAATGATGAAAAATTAGGCATGTGCTCTCAGAGACTTGGAGGTCGTGCGACTGGTGGAAGAATGTGTCCGCACGATCTTTGCTCGATGCTCTTTGGAGGGAATTCGATGGCAAGGACCTGGCTTGGCTGAGGGGATCTCCAACTGTCAGTTCTTCAGGACGCTATTTAAGAATGAACAAGATAGGGGCGCCTGGGTGGCACAGCGGTTANTATGTGGGCTGGGCAGGTAGTCACAGAGGGTGTGATGTTTACTGGGAAGATGGGGATTGAAGCCCACACTGACAGACAGAATTACCTGAAATGGTAATGATCAAGGAGTCCCGCTTGCACAGACCCATCCAGAATCTTGGAAGACACCCATTGATATTTCCCCATGGCAATATGTCTTATAAAATTTGCAAAAGTAAAATGCCACTGTCTCTTTCCATTCTCTCGGTGTCGGAGAGCAGCTTTCTCCTTGTGTCTTCCAGTGTGTGGCCATCCCTCTCGTGCCTCTTCTTATTAGGACACGGGTCCCCCTCATATGGGCTGCAGCTCCCCAAGGCCATCACAGTGGGATTCAGACTTTAGCATGCAAATTTTGGGGAGGCACATTCGGTCCATAAGGGACCGAGGGCCATGCACAGAAAATGTCACAAGTGTCCCAGTGACACTGCGTGAATCCAAGAGCAATTTGATTACACGATATAATCTCGGGAGGACATCTGGTTTGCTTTGATGGATGCCATCATTTTGGATCCTTTTTCTTTCTTCCTTTTTTTTCAGAGTTCTCAAATGTTCCATGTGATGGAAAAGAAGCGTGGTTGATACAGAGTATTTATGATTAGTCCCTGCACAAGGATGCTTGAAATGCTCTGAAATCCTGCAGCTCAGAGGAGCAATAACCTCGACAAAGATTTACTTAAAATCGACAAGCGTTCTAAAAATGTACACAAAATTATCAGCCATGAATTGTGAAGGTGACACGAACTTCTCCAAACCTCCAGTAACAAACCCTCAGATGCTGGCCAGCCTAGCTACAGAAAAAACAAACTAAACAAAACTGAATTATGTTTTTGGGTTTTTTTAAACATAAAAGTTATCCTACAAGAGCATTTCCATATGAAGAGATAGTCAAAGGGAATATGGTCAAAAATGCAGGTAAAAACTTTATACATGTATGGCGGGCAGCTAAGTAATAAAAAACATTTTTTCCCCCTAGATGTGATGTTTGTGGCATTTATCAGCTATTTAAAAACTTGTACTTTATGGAGATGTTTATTTTCATCTCAAACAAATGTTCAACGCTCCTACATATTTTTGTATTCTTTTTCTTAAAAAGGGTCCCCCATACCATGTCAATACCAGACCCCACAAAGCCTGGATCTGCCCCTCCCAATCGGAGATATTTTCTTTGACCTTCCTATCATGCAGGTCAGCTGAGCTCAGGTTCCTGTAAGTGAGGCAAGCGGATGAAACTGGGCACGCAGCAGCCCCTGAAAGAAGGAAGATCTTGGGGTGCCTGGCTGACTCAGTCCGTGCAGCACGAGACTCTCGATCTTGGGGTTGTGAGTTTGAGCTTCACGTTGGGTGTAGAGATTACTTAAAAGTAAAATCTTAAAAAAGGAAGGAAGGAAGGAAGGAAGGAAGGAAGAAATGAAAAAAGGAAGTCTTGTTAAAAAGGGAAATTTTGGTCCAATGATCTGGTCCTGGCCCCTGGACCTTAGTTATTGACCTGGAGAACAGATTCTCACAGGGGAGCAATGCTGAGTCCTTCCAGACCAACCTCCCGCCCCAGGAGTGGGACACCCAGTGGCCGGTGCCTGCCTGTGAGCTACAGAAGTGTGTCCTGAGGGAGCTGTATCCCTGGGGACCTTGGAGCCCATGCGGCCTGGGAGGGAGCAGATTTAGGGAAGGGGGATGGGCAGGACCCAGAACAAACAGGGCGAGGACATCCAAAAGTGGCTCAGTCCTTAAGCGTCTGCCTTCAGGTGGGGTCCTGGGATCGACAGACAACCCCCCCCCAGGCCCCCTGCTCAGCGAGGAGTCTACTCCTTCCTCTCCCTCTGCCTCTCCCCATACTTGTGCTCTCTCTCTGTCGAATACATAAAAAATATCTTTAAAAAAATTTTTAAAAATGAAATAACCATGTTTTCCTGAGCCTGGGGTGAACATAGATACTTCTGGTTCTGGGTGGACTCTACATGAGAGTTTTTTCAAAAGACTATTTTTTTTAGAGCAGTTTTAGGCTTGCAACAAAATTGAGAGTCAAGTGCAGAGATTTCCCATATACCCCCTGCCGTGCATCCTGTCCTCCAGAGTGTCCCCGCTACCGACATCCTTCACCAGAGCGGTACTTTTTAATTTTTTTTTTAACCAAGGATGAATCTACATTGACACTTTTTTTTTTTTAAGTTTACAAAGAAAATTCTAAAGTTGATCCAAAAGCCTCAGTAATGAATGAGCCACCTCTGTATTGTCTACCCTTCACTTTCCTTTCTTGTCTGGAACGTTCTCAGCCCAAGTCATCATTTGCAAGAAGCAAAAACCATCTTATCTTCATATTAGGGTGTGTACTTTGTTTACAACGAATTTGTCTTATTTCCTGCTTCCTGTAGATGGAGCTAAATCCTCAAGCATGTGTTTATACCTCTTCGAAATTCCCAGGAAGGAAATCCTTGGAAGACAGTATCAATTCCTGTGGCTGAAGGCTCTTGATTCTTCTTGCTGTAAAAAGTGTTACAGCGAACAGTACTCAGTGCTAAAGAACGACACATTTTTGAGATGCAAAGTCCTGCTTTTGCCTCCAAGCCCTTGCAGGGAGTCTGTTTTAAATGGCAATTGACAGGGATATTGTTGCTACTTTGTATTTTGTCTAAGGTCATGTCTGATTTCTTTTGTGTTTTGTTAAAAATGAAGCTGTTACACTGCCCATGATCCATTGTCCTTTTTCACTGGTGTTTCCTGTGTCCTGGTCTTGTCATTTGCTCTGAATGACCAAATGACCACATGAAACCAGTTGTAACGAGTTCTCACCATTTCTCTTGGTTGTTTAATAAACACTGCTTATCTGTGGATGGAGAGATGCACTTTATTACTTCCCCATATGGTTTCTAAGGCTCGGGAGAACAGTGTGACCCGCCAACAGGAAACCTAAAAAAAGAAACAAAAAAAAAATGTTTTAAAGAATCTGATTGTGTCCATACCAAGTCCTATGTATTTGTTTATTGATTCCAAAACCAGAAAGAGAAATTTTAAACTTTAAAAGGAAAATAAAAAGCCAAGTAATATTTCAAGGACTCTAGATATCACTATTAATATAGGAAATATTGTTAAGTAAATTTTCCTGAGTCTTGCATACTTTTTAATTTATCCAATAGGGTAACAAGTACATTTTACTTCTTGAAGAAAAACAAACAGAACTCTTCAAAAAGTTAAGGTGTTTTAAGGATGTACTGTATGGTGACTAACATAATAAAAATTATTATTAAAAAGTTACGGTGTTTTTCTATTCTTCTCTATTAGCTCCCAGTTATGTAGCTAGTACAAGGCACAGACAGAATAAAAACAAACCAACGATTTTTAACTGTAACCTGAAATATTATCTTGAGCTTAAGACATCAGAATTATTTTGAGGTTTAGGGAGAAAGAAATTCTGGCAGCAAAGTAAATTTCATACTCCATGTTTCTAAGCTGCGTATTAGAAACTTGACCAGTCTCATATGCATTTTACTTTTCTAAAGCGGTGGCATTTTCAATAATCAGCTATTATTGGATATCTGGATTAGTATGTGGATTTGCATATTGGGTTAATTTCATTAATATGTGAGTCTTAAATTTATGTTTCAAATACTTCTCAAAATACTGGAATAGTCAATTTCACATATTAGTTTGCATTCAGATGTGTAATTTACTATTCTTTTTTTGGGTTTGAAGGATTAAAGAAGTGTTAATACTAAAGCAATGAATTACAAAATCTGTGGCTCTCAAAACAATATCCAGGATTGTTCTGTTTTTATTTTTTTATTTTTATTTTTATTTTTTTTATTTTAATGATTTTTTTATTATATTATGTTAATCACCATACAGTACATCCCCAGATTCCGATGNTATGGCTCTCAAAACAATATCCAGGATTGTTCTGTTTTTATTTTTTTATTTTTATTTTTTTTATTTTAATGATTTTTTAAATTATATTATGTTAATCACCATACAGTACATCCCCGGATTCCGATGTAAAGTTCGATGCTTCATTAAGTTGCGTATAACACCCAGTGCACCATGCAATACGTGCCCTCCTTACTACCCATCACCAGACTATCCCATTCCCCCACACCCCTCCCCTCTGAAGTGTTCTGTTTTTAAAATGTAATTCAATTTTCTCAAAGTTACATTTCCTATTATACAAACTATTCCTTGTTTTGATTTATTAAGAAGACAGTAAAGCCATATCCTTCTTTATGCATTTTTTCTTAAGACCCCATTAAAACAAATGGCTTTCCGGTCTGTGCCCCATTTCAGGTCATTTTATATTGATTTGCAAAAGGGACTCCATTACAAAAACCTTTTGTAATTATCTAAATTCCATATGTTTAGGAAGCTTTTGAGACATCCAGGAATAAGCCAATTTCCGTAATGTTGAAAGAGAATTGTATGGTGGATACAATGCTTCTCTGTTTATTTAGGCTTGTATGTGAGTAAGTATATGATTTATTAATTAAAAAGGAAGTAAAAATAATGATAACCTTGAGTTGTATCGTTTCCTACGAGGAGGAGAAGAAGAAGGAGAAGGAGGAGGAGGAGGGGAAGGGGGAGGAGGAAGAGAGGACCACTAGCCACTATGTTTCTATGAGAATGTTATCAACCCACTATTTTGAAGGTGGAATTAAGAAGTCAGAACTGACATTCTATGTGATGGGGAAATGTAAATTGGTTTTATATATTACAAAGTGTGGAGAAAGATTCTCCGCATGTAGGCATTAGACTGGATCCCGAAACCCTTCAAGCATGCCAGTTGAGAAAGATCAATAAAGATCCCTGAAGGAAGGTGTTATCTTTGCTTAGGTCCTGAGAGTACATTTACATATTAAGGTGAATACCAGGGCCTAGTGAGTGGGGGAGATGGGGACAAGGTGGTCAAAGGGTAAAACTTGCAATTACAAGACAAATATGTCCCGGGGATCTAATGTACATCATGGTGATTACGGTCAGCAATTCTGCTTCACCTTCTTGAAAGTTGCAGAGAGAGTAAACTTTCAGTGTTCTCACCACAAAAAGGAATGGTAATCACGCGACATGAGAGCTAAGGCTAAGGGGGTCATCATTTTGCAATATACAAGTTTACCAAATCATCACGTTGTACCTTAAAACTTCCACAACGCTACATATTGATTATATCTCAATAAAGCTGGAAAAAAGGGATAATTTCTAACAGAAGAAAAGAACAATTTCAATTGAATATATCTTCTTATGGGCCAGGTGTTTTCAAGTCGGCCATGTTCAAATCTGTTATTTCCAATTCTCTCCTCGCTTAGGGCTCTCTGGAAGCAAAGGAAGTGACTGAGTTAGGGCAATGGGTTTCCAGGGTCCTCTGGGCTGTGGCCTTATTTAATAAGACATGGCTTGTGCAGTCGCTAGTTGGATTTGATTATGTCCCTTCCTGACATTTTCATTCATTTGATTGCCGAGGCCTAATATGTTAAGTAAGATGAGGTCTGGGGCCAGGATGATTTTCCTTTGAAAGCATCAGAGCTCATCGGATTTAAATATCTGGTTCTCCACCTCTCCCCTGTCTCCTTCTAAGCCAATCGAAGATTTTCCCATAAGATTTATGGAAGCCCCCCCAAAACAATCAAGAAAGGCACACATTCCAACCTGTGGACTCCATTATAGACTGAGACAGGGAAGGGTAGGTATCATTGGACCGCGCTGGCCTGGAACTGTCTTTATTAATTCAGGAAGCGTGGGAGGCAGTCCTGGGAAGGCACTGCCTTGAGCAGAAGGGGCCCCTTAACGACTGTCTCTCTCCTGCTGCCTGGTGCATGAGTGCCTCAGCCTTCCTGCAGTTCGCCTCCTGCTGCCGGGTGCATGAATGCCTCAGCCTTCCTGCAGTTCGCCTCCTGGCCCCCGCTAAAGGGTGAGGTGGATGGGAAGGCAGGAAGTGAAAAAGAGAATTGTGGTGAATCAGGGCGCAGGCAATCGGAATTGCTTAACCTTACGTACGCTGATCATGTTTTCCAGGCATAGGGACAAATCAGTCTGCTTTTCCTGAGGGTAGGCTACCATCCCTGGGCTGTGATTAAATCACAGGCTGTCATGCATTTGAGAGGGGCTCATGCTGGAGTGAGGCTAGCATCCAGTGGAAGCCCCTGAATCGTTTGTCAGAACTCAGCCATGGACGTGAATGATGTCAGCAGCTCTTCACGAACGAAACTCCATGTAGATTTGCTCTTCAAACACTTCTGCTTTGCGTGTCATGATATCCAGCAGCAATTCCCGTGTGTCACTTCCAGGGGTTATGATGTGACTATGTATGTGTTGTAGAATTTGAAATCTATCATATCCTCCCTCCAAAGCGAGATTTCAGAACCGAAAGATGCCTCCTGCTTATCACCGTCAGCGTGTGCACCTGACATGGCCTCAGGGCGTATTTGGGCAGGATCTGGAGTCCACCCAGACCCCAGACTCTTCTAGAGGAAGTTCTGCAGGTCCGCCTTACATGAAGGGCTATGAAGGAATACAGTTCTATTTTTTTTCAATATTAGAACCATAAAAGTCACCAAAACGATATTACCTTTTTGTTTACTATAAAAGGGATGGATGCGCCTTGCTCTTGAGGAATTTAATTAGAACATCTTCAAATGCACCTCTAGGTTGTTGCAAGACACAAGATTTCAGGGACATTTATGTAGTGAATAACGGAGGATTCCTTCATTTATTCCTTTGATAATTCCACCAAAAGTGCATTTTCCCCCCAAGAAGACATTGTCTTTGTTCATTAACAGATGTTTATTTATCATAACTTGGAGTTAAATGGTCCGCTCCCCCTGCTGCTCGCTCCCTCCTGTTGCCTGGCGCAGTGACGCCAGCATATGCATCACACCTCACTGGGCAATGTTTTGGGGGAAGTTCTCTTACTCTGCGTCTGGGAAGGAACAGCTAGGTGTCTGTAGCCACGGAAGCTGCTATTTTGCAGGCTTTAGCTTCCTGGAGGGGTCTGGAGGTGGGAAAGGGATTCCATTTTAAGTACTATGTAGTTAGAGTGCACATGACCCACATATTTACATCAACAAATTCAATCTAGACATCTTATTTTAAAAATGTATGTATCAGACCCTCTTTGGAGAAACACGTGGAAATGTATGAATAAAAAGCTCACTATTTTAATTATGAGCTCACTCATTTTAATTAAAACTCACTATTTAATATTTTAAATATTTAGATTATGACAACTATCTTGGCATTTATAACCTTATGTGAACATCAGAAAACATTTAGAAAGCTTTTGTGGGCAACGGGGAAAAAAGAAATGTGCCCTCCCAACCTGAAAGCTATTGCAGGCCCCCAAATGACCAGCAGATGGCGCAACAACCCATTTTATAGAGAGCAGGAGAGCCTTTCATTAAGCAGAAAATCACCTGAAATGGAATCTTTCTCTTTGCTTATTAATTCTTCATGCACTAAACATATAAAACCTTTACTGGCAACAGCATCTAAGCCTATAACGAGAAGCTGTAATAATTGTGTTAGAGTCATGATAAGACTATTATACACAATGTCTGACTTTCTGAACCAAAAGGGACCTTGGCTCTCTGGTCCAATTCCTGTATTTAATAACCAAGGAGACTGAGGTCCTTGACCTTGAACTAACGACAGCAGCTGGGGAGGTGACGAGAAACCTGGTCACAACGCTGAGTGGGGCATTCCCTGATTCAGCAATGCCACCTCTCATCCAAATACCATTTTTGCTCAGTCATCACAATGTGGGGGTTGTATAGGACCATTGCAGTCAATGGATGCTTTTCAGCTGATGTTTATCTGTAGAAACTCTTCAGTTCCCTTGTAACGGGATTCATCTTTGCAGGGAAACGGCATTTTCCGGGAGAACATGCTCTCTGGGGGTCACTTCTCTACCATTTTCTTAAAGCATCTGTTTTCAGCTGTGAACCGGCAACATCATTTTGCCAAATGCTGCCTTTCTAGCCCTGGCTCTTTCTGCAAGAGAAGGAAAGGGATTGTTCACACATGTGGCTTATTCTAGGAAGATGTTTCCAATACAGTCAACAAATAGCATACTAACAGGAACGATGGAGGGGACCTCGCTTCTGTAGTGTGGCCAGAATGTGAATGCAAATGTGTACTGTCCTTCAAAAGTGGAAGTGACAGGACATTGTATGATTACAACATAAAAAAAAAAAAAAGGATGATGAAAGCTCGTGGTCAAAAAGAACACAATGTGCCCAAAATAATCGTCTCACCTGAAAATGAAAAGAACAGGAAATTGATACGGTGGTCATGGACTTTTAAAAAACAGAAAATTTACTTCGTAAGTTCCATTATTTCTTTGTATTCATGTCGCCGAATGGCTTGAAGACTGTCTGAAGGGTCATAAATGATTTACGCCGTAAATAATCTATTAGAGGCTTTTGCTGAAAAGCTGAGGGAAGATAATTTTTCCGGAAAGCCAAGATTTCCTACAAGATTGTTTCCTATTTGCTTCCTTTTACCAACAGGTAATACTTTCACTTAACCACCAAAAAATGGGGATAGTAGTGTAAGAACAGAATAACGTTGGTGTATTATAATTAGAGGATACAAAGTAAACAAAACTCCCATCGAGTGTCTGGTTAGAAAAGAAAATGAGTAACTTTACAGAATTCGGCAAAATATTCTTTTAAAATGTGGTTTCCTTTTGAAAGTGGAAATCAAACTGCCTAGATTATTACACATTTAACCGAGTTTCAGTTTGACAAAGACTATCCATTGAGCTATGTGTCTTAGAAGCAAGATTTAAATGAATAAACACAGATAAAACACTGTGCCCACTGGCTGGGTCAAATAGCTTATTTTTTATTACCATTACCAAGGAGCAAAATGGCCATCCAATATTCGGCATGTGCTGCTTTCGAGCAGAAGACCTTTAGCAAAGAATTGAACGTCTGGGGCTTGGTTTACCCATAAAAGTAAATGGCCTAATCAGATGTTCCTTTAGAGCCTTCTGGGATTTAACATTTGGTGATTTTGCCTCCTTACCCCCAATAAAGAAGCAAGGAAACTGCTCTGATTTAACTAGGAGAGCTCTGTCTGAATAACTGGGAGAATTTGGTAAAAGAAATCTGATTTGTAATACCTACTTGAATTGGAAATGATCTCTTAGGGAACATGACCTCCCTGACAGTTACTTCATTAGAAAATATCCTGGCAAAATATTCTCTGGGGAGCAACCCTACATTATTTAACTATTTATCTTTATATCCACATGTAAGCTGTTTCACAGGTTTTCCTTTGGTTGTTTAACTTTGCTTTTTTCCTTTAAGAAATGCATAGAAGCTAAAACAAGTAGAAACTCTATTGATAACTTTCATAATATGAACCAAGAAAATAATCTGAACCTAGTAATAACCATGACAAAATATTGCTTATTAATTATGACACTAATTATGACCTTCTTTTCCTTCTAGCATCTACCCTTGTTCAACAGTTGCCAAATTTTCAAATTCAGGGATTGAGATATTCAAACGTGTGAAGGCTTGTCCTGTGAACCAGCTTGGGTCTTAGGTTCCCCATTCAAAACAGAAGGAGTCGAGCTGAATGCGATCTTGGCTCTTTCCCTGTTGTAAATGTGGTGTCTGTCCCTGTCGCCCCACCTGAGCCCAGAGGCGGGCAGATGACCCCAGGACAAATCAGCGGGCGGGTTTGGTGCCCAAGGCCACATGCAAAATGCGCTGGATCCGATATGTTTCAAAATTCAGATGTATGTTTTTCTTTTGGATTTCAGACACGAAATACACGTGTTACATTGGACCCCGTCAAGCGCCGGGACGGCTGCCCATGATCCAGCCCACTGAGGATTCCGGTGGCAAGCAAGGATGATGAATTGCTCCTGCTCCCTTCAGGTCAGCTTTGACCACAGGACGTAGGAAAGTCTTGTTTTCCCCTGCTTTTTGTTTCGCGTTGGGGGAAGGAGATTGTAACCTGGGCAGCCATGAAGCCCGCTCGTCATAACAAACACAAACACGGAGGGAGCAAAAGTTGTGAGAACAGCAGTGGGAGTCAAATCTGGGGGGTGGGCACTGGGTTTCCATCCTCTGCTGTGTTTCCATAGCAGGCGAGGGCGGCTCACACCTGGGGAGGGCTTGGGCTGTGGGTGCGGGGGGCGGGGAGGACGCATCCCTGTAAGTACTTTGTGGGTCCCACGTAATTTTCACTATTTTGACTTTGTGCATTTTTATGGCAATGCAAACATACAAACTGGCCCAAAACTGCCCGACTTTTATTAATTTTGCAATTCTGTTATTGAAGGGTTTAATCACGGAGCCACTAGCAATTCCCAGACTCTTCCTATTACTTCACATAGAAATAAATGAAGGCCAACCGAATGAGAACAAGCAAAGGCCCTTCATTCTGAGCTTGCCAGAGCACGGCAGTCAGCCACGGGAGTCGGCCACGGGAGTTGGCCACATGAGTTGACCACTGCCACGTGCTTTTGGGAGGGACTGAGAGGTTCCTCGTGGACAGAGGGGAGGGCTTCGAGGGCACCCCGACAGAGGCTGTTGGCACGTGGCAGCTGGGGTGGCTGAGCAGAAGGGGGGCATCCCTGTGCTTGGTTAGGGGAGCATATCTGACTCTCTCTGTTTGGTTCTGAGTTAGGAGGGAGGGGAGAGGGCGAAAATGGGGGAAGCTGGTCGTTCGTGGTCAGGCCCTGACCCTTCAGGCCAATCGCAGCAGAGGTTGGGGCCAGAGTTCTGTGTCATAGGTGGTCTGGCTGTGTCCTTTCTGTACAGTCTCTCAGGGTAAGCACGTGCCCATGGTAGTTCCATGGCCTCTACAAAGGAGAGACTTAAAGGGATAATCTTGTGGCTGGAGAGTCGAGGGGACTTGTTATGCAGCGGTGTGTGCATAGGAAACTCCCCGGCTTTACTTGGATTATTTGTTTATTTTGAGGGGCTTTGGCATCGGCACACTGGGTACGGTGAGGTTCCTAGAGCTCCCCTGCTCCCTGTAGCTCTTCATGGGGGATCCTCCCGTCCTATGTTTACTCCGTTCCCACAGAGCAGCTCACATTCGCTTTCCTAATGCATTTGAACAGCAGAGAGGCTCTGAGAGTAGGCACAAATTTCAAGTCTTAAATCGAATGTTCCCGTTCCGTGCCAAACTCTGCTAATGAGGTCCGCTAACCAAATAATTTGCTTTGCGGGACCCAGGGAAGTTACTGTGAAAATGATGAATAGGAAGAAGGGCGAAGGGACAGGAAGATCAGAGGGAGAAGGGCCAATGAACTTCTGAGTCACTTGAACAAAATCAAATACTAACTATGGAAATTAACCATTACTCAAACTAATTGATTTATAAGATGAATAGTCCTCTTGGAATCAAAATAATGATATTAAATGGCAGAGTAACTGCATTCGGGGTTATTGAAAGGAAGGAAAATCTCTGTGCTGACTGGAGTTAATGGCCTTCCCCTGCCCTGCTGTCAGCTTCCTCCGTTCGGAATATATATATTTTCTCTCTTCTCCCATCCGTGGATTATTAATATCCATATGACTATTGGATTAATTCACACATCACAATAAAACAAAATTATGAGGTGAATATTACTCCCATATTTTGAATACTCCCCGAAGTGCCTTTTGGGTGATTAGAGTGATTTTTCATGTAGAACGTGAAGATCCTGATTTTTAAAATGAAGATTTTCTCCTATACACAGTACCTAAATGCACATTATCATTTCGCATTTTGATAAAGATGCCCGTCTGAGGCTTCCAAAGCCCATGGTTAATTTCAGTTTGTTTTCCATCCAGCCACGTGGCTGCCCTGAAGACACAGACGCAGTGTCACTCCGACTGGAACTGTTTAGAGCTGTGAAGGGTCTAAGATTTTGCCCAACTTGCGACCAACAAGTGAGGCTGCCACAAGCTTCGAGGAAGCTGCCAGAAGACGTGAGACTCTGACATCAGAGACAAAGGACTTTACGACTCCTGGTGCAGCAGGCACCTTGAGCGCTGCGTTTGCTGAGTTAGGACCACTGGTTTCCAGCGGGAGGATGTGATCAGACCCAGACAGAGGTATGCACGTGCCATGCAGGAGGTCGTAGCAGAGACGCCCCGAATTTGGAGAGCCCGATCTGTTGTACTGGGCAGAAAATATGTCTTCCCTTGGCTCTAGAAAGAGACAGTGTATCTTCCATGCAGTTTACTATTCAAATACCCTGAAAAGATGAGAAACCCTCTGCTTGGATGATATATCAAAAGCCAAGAGACCCATGGAAAGTGACCTCCCAAAATACGGCGAATTTTCCCCTGAGCATACCATTCCATTGGCCACTATGAGTACCTGACCAAGAGAGGAAGGAGGCAAACCTGTTCAGTTTGTCTCCTATGACATTTAATTTGGGCTTCTACCAACAGGACCCCATCAGGGTGACGGGTGGTAGGCAGTGGGGAAGGGCCATCTCGACTGTCAGGCCATTGTTGTGTGGCTTTTGCTGTACAAGGTGCACCATTGCCAGACCGCAAATGGAGACTCTGGCTCAGATTGTGTTTCAGGCCCCAGTGGTGTGGTTGGAGGAGTCAGCCAGTTGGAGGGGAAGACCTACACTGCATTCTGATTACGCGTCAGCTATGTGGAGACACAAGTGAGGGTGAATTTTAGGTTGCTTTCTACCTATTGGTAGAAGTGTGACAATCGCAGTCAGAGCCCCTGGAGGCTTCTGCTTTTGACCAATAGCGAAAACTTTGGACAAGAGCGGGCAGGGATGGTGCACTGAATCCTGCCCTGCGCTCCAGGCCGGCGCCGATGACTGGGAACTTGTCTACCTGCCGTTCTTCCTCACGGGGAAATCCCCTTGGCATTTATCGGACTGGAAAGCCCATGCACTTGACACTTCAAGTCCTTATACATTCAGAATTCCCCTAGGGCCCCGCCCTCTCTCTACTGATGGGCTCAACCCCATCAGGGGGGTTTGGGCTTCTGTAGGGTCAGATCTGGTGGAGACTTGGATGACAGTGTCCAGCATCAAGACAGATGTCGGAGACTCGGATGGGTGAGCACGGCCTTCGGCCCACCTGGGGTCAGAGGGACTTCCGCTGCACCCCTAGTCATCTTAAGTGCTTTGAATGCTGTCCACACTCTGCTTAAGCTATTCTTCAAATGGTAAGTAGAGAATAATTAATATTGACCAATTTTTAAGCCTAAATATGCCAGCTGAGGACAGAGGTTTTACATTTTCTCATCTGCAAGGACTCTTTTTTTTTTCTTTTTTTTAAGTAGGCTCCATGCCCAGCATGGAGTCCAATGAGGGGCTCGAACTCACAACCCTGAGATCAAGACCTGAAGTGAGAGGAAGAGTCAGAGGCTTAACTGATTGAGCCACCCAGGTGCCCCGACCGGAAGGACTTTCTAAGGGAGTGTTGTTTAGACCATCACCTTCTTCTTACACGGGTTGCTGGTAGTGGCTCATTACTCCACCACGGCAAAGTCCTGGCGTGGCCTGTGCCCTGCATGGTCCACCACCATTGTCACCAACTTGTGCTAGGCTTTCCCATGGAAGAGCAGCTCCCGTGACGCAGGGGGCTTAGTATTGCAGTGCCCTCCTGGATCCGGGTTCTGAACCTTTTCTGGCCTGTGCTTCTCTGCCTCTCTCCTTTATTTTTTATTTTTCTGGTTGTAGACTCATTTTTATTTTTAAAGAAGAAATTCTTCTTTGTTAGATATTTCATCCTAAATTTTGTGATTTTTTTAAATAGTAATATTTTATTATGTTACGTTACTCACCTCTCTCCTTTAAACTGCTTTTCTGTTTTCTGCTCCTCTTTCCAGAACCTCCCTTATGTTCACTTCTGCTTTGTTCTAAATACACCAAGCCATCCTTTTCCTTCTTGTATCTTCATTGAGGACTCCTACTTTCCATCATTAGGAAGATGCATGATTCATATGTCCATTAAGGAATTAATGCTCTTGGAAACTCATGCATGTTCAGCTTCTAGAACTCCCTGGTTCCTGAAACCGGTGTCCTTTCAGTGTCTTTACGAACAATTAGGGAGATCACGAGACACTAGGCAGGTGACATAAGCTGGTGGCCACACAGCCTCAGGAAAACATTCTCAACAAATGTAACCCTTCACTGCTTGCTACAGTCAAATATATACTAAACACGTGAGATTAGCTTTGTTTGACATTAGACGAATGCTTGCTACCCTGTTCATTTATTTTTATTTCCAGAAAAATTAACATACAGTGTTAATATTAATTTCAGGTGTCCAACATAGTGATTCAACAGTTCTATACATTCTCGCTACTTTAAATAAAACAACACGTCCCCGTATGGTGATGACCCGTGAAAGGCACTAGGTAGCAAGCCCTTCCATTGTCTTCCCTGTCCCTTCATTCCCACTTCAGGAAGGGACAAAAGGAGCTTGCAGATCACGGAAAGCTCTAGTGAAGTTACTCTAATGTAAAAATTTGTTTCACGTTCTCCTTGGGACAAGACTAAGAATTTGGATAAGCATACCTATACATTTTTGTGAACTTAATTCTGACTTGCCCACGTCATGCACTTTTTCTCTATATAGTTGTAGTATCTTTGTTTTACATATGGTGTTAGGAAGTTTACTTTAATATATATGTTTCTTTTTTTATCATTGTAGTAAAATACACACAGTATAAAATGTGGCATTGTGGCCATTTGGGGGCATACAGTTCAATGGCATGACGAGCACTTACTTGTGCGACCGTCATCATCACCATCTCCAGAACTTGTGTCATCTGCTGGAACCGAAACTCTGTCCCCGTTAAACACTAACTCCCATTTCCCCTCTCCCCAGCCCCTGGTAACCTGCTCTCCCTTTGGACTCTATGAATCTGACTGTTCTCGGCACCTCAAATACACGGAATCAGATGGTATTTGTTTTTTTGTGCTTGGCTTATCTCACTCAACATAGGGTCTTCAAGGTTGACCCATGTTGTAGCTTGTGTCAGAATGTCCCTCCTCTTTAAGATGAATATTCCTGAAATATATATATATATATATATTTTTTTTTTTTTAAAGATTTTTATTTATTTATTTGACAGAGATAGAGACAGCCAGCGAGAGAGGGAACACAGGCATGGGGAGTGGGAGAGGAAGAAGCAGGCTTCCAGCAGAGGAGCCTGATGTGGGGCTCGATCCCATAACGCCAGGATCACGCCCTGAGCCGAAGGCAGATGCTTAACTGCTGTGCCACCCAGGCGCCCCCTGAAATATATTTTTAAATATACACTATATAAATGGCAGCTGTTTTTCTTTCAATTTGAGTTTATCGTATCCTTTCATCCAGACGAGAATGTGAATGCTATCCATGTTCTTTCAAATGATGCCTTCCNTCCTTTGGACTCTATGAATCTGACTGTTCTCGGCACCTCAAATACACGGAATCAGATGGTATTTGTTTTTTTGTGCTTGGCTTATCTCACTCAACATAGGGTCTTCAAGGTTGACCCATGTTGTAGCTTGTGTCAGAATGTCCTTCCTCTTTAAGATGAATATTCCTGAAATATATATATATATATATATTTTTTTTTTANTTAGTGAGAAGAAATCTTGTTCTGCTGACCAGTACTAAAGTTTGACCTTTGTCTTCATAAACACAAGTCNGAAGTCGACTCCTGCACTACGAAAAACACAAGTCGACTCCTGCACTACGAAAATGTTTATTCATGGATCAACAGGGTGAGTGAGACCTTGATCCTGGAGGAAGGTCTTCCCACAGACACTCAGACTTGTATGCCTGTCAACATTACCACGGGTTTCGGAGAGCAGTCATGGCTGGGAATCCGCAACTCAGAGCATTTTGGGCTCCACACACCCAGCTTTATTGCCATTGTTCACTTGACCTCTTTATCCGATTTTTTCCCCACCCACTTGCCAATATCACCTTGTTCTGATGTAGGCGCTGCTCCAGCCAACTTCAGCCTCACTAACAAATGAGGTGAAATCCATTGGAGCAAGAATCAGAGGCATGTTGAATGGAGAGCGCTTGTCTCCGATGCAGCAAATTAGGTGTGCAACAAGAAATAGAGCTCCAGAGTGCACATTTCCAGTCATTTCCTTCAGCTGGGAGCCAGCATCTTTTGAGGAATCAATCAACATTTACTTACCCGTCCCCTGCAGCAGTTTTGCAAATCGTTTTAAAAAAATCACTGAACCACTAACAGTTTATCCACTCTGCAAAATATACACGGCTTCTTCTCGTAGCCACCGGGTTCCTCCCCTCCCGGCCGAGTGCAGCAATTTTTAGTGCTCCCGATTTCAATAAGCACAAAATAGATACACCTGCCCAGGGAAATGACTCTTAGCACATAACCGCCTCTTTTATTTAAAGGTCTATGAGACCCTCTCAAAAAAGAGAGTGGAGGAGCTGAAACATAGGGTTCTTCCGACTTAAACATATTTGCCTTGTAAATAACATACCCCAGGGAATGGGCAACACTCCCTCCTTCCTAAGGGACCCCTGCGACCTCCAGCTCCAATGAGGTCACCAGCGAAGATGTTATCCTTACCCTTGGTTTCTACCTCAGCGCCTCAAATGCATGTGGGGTTCCCCAAAGGGGTTCCCTGCTGGTTACCCTGATCTTGTGATGAGAGGCAGAGTGGGGGCTCCTGACGTCTGCCGCTGGGCAACGCTGGGGGTCACAATGCTGGTGCTTCTTGCAGATTGTACCTTGGGCAAGGTTCCTAACTTCACTTCACTTTCTTTGCCCGGAAAATGAAAATAATATTTCCTCCCTCACAGGGAGGGAAATCCTCCTCACTCTGCCTTTATGTTGTTCACACCTGTACGAGGGGCTGCCTCCTAGCTATTGCCTTGTGAATTGGGCCAATGGAATCGGAAGTGAGAGGCAGCATGTAGACCTGGACTAAGTGACTGAAATCTACCTTCGCAGTTACAGACTGACCTGAGCCATCTAGCCGCCAGCGATCGTTGGATTTTACGGGCTCGTTACGGTATTTAGAGAAGTTAGAGGGAAAAACATATAGAATATTTTTCATACACATTTAGCTTTTAGAACTCCCTGGTTCCTAGGAGCAAGAATGAGTAATCTCTGACTTTCAGGGTCCTTAGGGATAACTCGGTAAAATAGTCATACAACATAGGCCAACGGCCACACACCTGGAAAGATCTCGACGGATGTAACCCTTCACTACTGGCTACAGTCAAACACATATATTAAACATTTGAAATGGACTTTGTTCTATATTTGAGGACTTCTTGCTACTTTAAATAAAAGGGAAAAAGTCCATGTGTGATGACAACCCATGATCTCTACATCCCCTTTTGCTACAATAAAACCGGGTACGAAATTCTAACAGGCACACCTGTCTTCCTGAGCAGCCTGCTGTCCTAGGAGACACTCAGCCCTGCTCTCCACCACCAGGCCCTCCTTCCACCCATGTGGTTTTCTGTCAGGACCAGCCCACTGTGGGCCCCAAGGCAGGTGACAAAGTCTTCTGCCACAATATTTCTGTGAAAAAGAGTCACAGTGTCATAAAACAAAGAGCGTCTATTCCTTTCTCGCGGGTCTGCAGCTCAGATGTGACTCACCTAGCTCCAACGACTTCAGGAATTTGGACTGGAGGCTCCAGGATGCCAGTCCCGTCCCAGGCTAATCCATGTGTGTCCTCACCCTCTAAGGACCACTGACACCTTGGAACATCTTCTCATGGCAGTTTACATGGATGCAAGGAGGCTAGCCGACGGGACCTGCATGTGGGTTTAAAGATGTTCCCTGTATTCCAGTCCGTTGCTTCTAGAGTCTGCATGCCCACACCCGGCATCAACAGGGCAGCTACGACCCCACGTCTATTCTGCACAGCGTGCAAGGGGAGCTCGTGAAACGTGGGGCGTGATGGCAACAGTAATCCATCTACCTCAGTGGAACATTCCTGTACACGGGCAGTACGTCCTTTAGGAAAGCGAGGTAGAGAAACCAGGGTTGTGTTTGCTCAGCTCAGCTGTCTGGTCAAAAACTTGGAACCTGGAAGGAATGGTATCTTGGAAAACTACCGAGCGAGGCTTTGGGGAATATCAGTTAATGCCAATTGCATTAAATATTCAGGGAAACTTATCCTCCAGTACATTAAAGTGTGAACATTTGTGAGCAGATCAATGAGATTGTATTTACTCTTCTATCATTTTTCAGGACTCAGGATGATTTTGGTAGAAGGGTATATGGAGCCGTTTTTATTTAAAAAATTTTTTTTGGAAAGGACAATATGCCCAAATGAACTTTCGATATATTTGCATAGAGTAAAATGTAGGAAGTAGGTTAGCCTCAAAATACAGAAATCTTCTTAACACAGAAATAAGACGTGAGGTTTCCAAATGCTTAGGAAATAGTTCATGCTCTCCATTTCTTTAGAATCTGCATATTTTAAATCAGAAATGTCAAGTCCAGTTGAGTTTTGCAATGCCTGCTAAAAATAAAAGTGCTAAACCAATCTGTAGAATTCTGAAATAAAGTGTATGACTATTTTATTCATGCTTAAATATTTCTTAAAAATGAACTATCTCCACGAGCATTCATATCTCCCCCTTCTAGGAAAGGAAATTTTATGTAAGTATTATCCTGACATAGATTTTTTTGTTGTTGTTTTAACATACTATAGACCCATTCTTAGGTACTAGATAAAAAATGCCTCTTAGTTCAGATACCATTTTTTTTGTCCAGTAGCTTTAGTGGTATAAGCCAGCAGTTCAAAATATGGTTATGTTGACAATAAGGTATGTTATTTATTGAATACAAGCAGCAGTTCAATAATTCAAGTCCTTTATTTATTTTCTCAGAGTAACTTGCTGTCAGGAAAAGGCAGATTTATGCAAACACATTTCACAAACAATGGTGGATTTCAACATCTTTAACTCATTTTTGAAGAAGGACTCTATGCAATTCAGGGAATATAATTTTAATATGAAATACTTCCCTTAACAACTCAAACACACTCATCTAAGAGCACGTTTGACATTTTCATGTCCTTTTACATAAATATTAGGAATGGTTAAGTAGTGTTTGGAAAGGCTTTAATTTTCTTCTATGCTTTGGCTTAAAGGAAACGAAAATTCAGAGGATCTGTGTTTTTGGCAGGGAGCAGAATGGAAGTGAGGGCGTGGTGGGGTGGAGAGCGTGGAGGGAAGGGACCATTTAATAAGAGACACAAAGATGCCTACTCTTGGGGAGAGAAGTGGTCTTAACTTTATTCCCGCCTCAAAAAAAAAAAAAAAAACAAACTTCCAGAGTGGAAAATATGCCATTTCCAAATAATTAACAGACAGTAAAACCTAGGAAATTGATTTTTATTTTTCAAGAGCAGAAATTAGGCAAGTCTTTATGTTATTTTTCTCCTTATGTGCCCAGTATTTTAATCTTTCGATCTTATTGATACTAGAATCCTAATTTATTGGTAATTGAATAAACTATGTTGTCCAGAAATGTGAATGATATGTTATCAGAACATATTAATACTACGATTAGCTTATTGATGATATAATAATTGAGTAATATAATAATGATGTAACGATGCAACAGTTTCTCAAACGTGGTATGTTGACTACTATTCTAAATGTTTTCATGCATTAATTAAGAGACTGCTGTATGTAGTCCCCACTGCTGCACTCCCCTCCCAGGACCGTGGTGCTCATTCACACTGCTGTCAGGAGTCTGGATGCTGACTGATCACAGCTGGGTCTATCTCCAGAAGCTGCCTGTGGCCCACAAAAGCAGCCTTGTTTCTAATGGAGACATCCCTGCGGAGTTGTGGAACGCCCCCCACCCCCGGTCCAGAGGTCCCCAGACACTAGAATTCATATTGTTTGATTCTGATATTTATGTTGCATTTGAATTTATATTGTTCGATAACACATATCCTAGACCTACTATGTATGTTGCTTAATTCTGTAGCAATGAATAGTTGCAATAAAAAGTCAATCCAGAAGAAATTTTTAACCCCTGAAGTCTTATGGCCACAGAAATTTTTGTTCATATTTTTATTGTAGTGAAATAATATGGTGACGAATGAAGCATTTTCAGGCATAAAAATATTTACGCTAGGGGCGCCTGGGTGGCACAGCGGTTAAGCATCTGCCTTCGGCTCAGGGCGTGATCCCAGCGTTATGGGATCGAGCCCCACATCAGGCTCTTCTGCTATGAGCCTGCTTCCTCTCCCCCTCCCCCTGCTGTGTTCCCTCTCTCGCTGGCTGTCTCTATCTCTGTCGAATAAAAAAAAAAAATCTTTAAAAAAAATATTTACGCTATATACAATTCCATGGCAAAGATGGAATAAAATTTATATTCCAGGAGAAAGGAAAATGATGTAAACAGCCAATCCTTTTTGAGTGTGTTCATGTGTACTTTTCAATGCAAGATCCAAAATATAAAATTATTACGATATTTAGACTTCATTAGGTAAGTTTAAAAACATGTACCTAAGTTTGAGTTGACTTGTATTTTTAAAACTCCAGTATTTGCTGACATGGAAATTATATTCTTGACAACGATTTCAACTTACAACAAAGCCTTTTTAGTTTCAACTTAACATTGTGTGTGGTGATACGTGGTTTTTCAAAATTCTTTAGGTGGTAAGAGGCAAAAATGTCCACTAGACGAGATGACCCAAATTGTCTTTCCGATAGAGAATAAGTAACGTTTTCTTATTGATTGATTGATTTTTTTAAGAACTGGAGTTGGTCTAATCCAGTTGGTTTCCCCAGGAAACCAAAGCTGGAGGTACTAAGGAATGGCCAAGCCATCAAGAGACAAACAGCCTGTTCAGCCAATGGGTCATTTAGGAATGCCCTCTGCGAGAAAGTTCTGCACCAACTTCTGCCCACTCTTGTCAGTCTTGAGAAGGCCTATAGAAAAAATCAAATGAGATCCATATGATTAATTAAACAATTACGATGTGGCATGCTGGTTATATTAGTTTCCTAGGGCTGCCACTAATGAAATACCACAGACTTGGTGGCTTAATACAAAAATGTATTTCCTCACAGGTGTAAGGGCTGGAAGTCTGAAGTCAAGGAGTTATCAGGCCACTGTCTCCCTGGAGTCCCTGCAGGGGCAGAGCTGCTTGCCTCTTTGAGCCCTGGAGGCTCCTGGTGGCCGCCCCCCAGTCCCTGCCTCTGTCTTCACACAACCTTCTCTCTGCGGCTCTGTTTCTAATAAAGACATTTTCATTGAATTTAAGGCTCACCCCAATGTAGTAGGATCGATCTCAATCCTTTTTGTAATGACATCCACAAAGACCCTATTTCCAAGTGAGGTCATATTCTGAGGTTCTGGGTGGACAGGAGTTGGGGGGAGCACGGTGAAACCCGCCGGGATCATGTATTATATGTAAGGTCATCAATTTGTCCCCACCACTCAAGACAAAAATGACAAAAACAAAAAATGATGAGGATGAAAAGAACTGTTTGAGAGAAGTATTTTCTCCCTTCTCTTCATGATGAGGCAATGTGTGCAGATGGACACGTTGGCATGTCCCAGCTGAGATCAGTTCCCGGTTACTCTGGGTTACGAATGTCACTCTCTGCTCACAAGCCGCTGTGCCCTGCTGGCCTCTGCTCCGCCTCCTGTCCGGTTTCCTGTCCTCATCACGACGGGCGACGCCCACACCACGCACCTTAGACTCTCATTTCCTTGGCATTTGTCTCACTGAAGGAAAAAAAGAGGGAAGGATTTGGTGAGATTTCTGCCTTCTTCCGTCACCTGCTGATGATTTGTTTTCCAACAGATCGAAGCCCCCTGCCCGTGGAAAAATCTGTGAGCACCTCCCTAACGTCACGCCGCAGGTGCCCAAGTGTGAACACAGGCAAGGTGGCATCCGGTGTCCTTGCAACTGACCTGCTCGGATAACACAAACTTTAGCTACAGGCCAAATACTGCAGGTTGTTTCAGGGATCAGCTTGCTCCAGGGATGCCTGGGGGCCTCAGTCAGTGAAGCTTCTGACTTCGGCTCAGGTCATGATCCCAGGGTCTTGGGATCCAGTCCCACACCAGGCTCCCTGCTCAGCGGGGAGCCTGCAGCTCCCTCTGCTTGTGCTCTGTCTCTCTCTCAAATAAATAAATAAAATCTTAAAGAAATAAATAAAAATAAAAGGAGCCATCCTGCTTTTTAAATATCTGACCTTGTACATCGGTCTTCTCCTAATGTGTCCCCCTTAATTATTGTGTGATTATTATCAGGACAAAAAAAACCTCATGATTTTTCATACAACATTTTTATACTTCTTGAAGATGGAATATTTTAATTGCCTCTGACATTTTAGTTGGGATCTTTATAATACCAATGTGCCTGAGAGGAAATCATATTCCCGCGTCTGGCTTTAACGACTGAGAGAAATAATAAATTTCTCCCCACAAAATGAAGAGTCACTGTAAGCAAGGCATGATGGAGTGGAATTCTAATCAGGAATAAAGAGAGAGGCGGAGAGGAAAGGAAGGCCAGACGTCTTGCATTTTTCTGCAGGACGACTGGAGCGAGGGGTCGAAGTGTCTGTGTTCCGGCTGGAGCTGCTGCTTGGATCCTGGAAAGAAGAGTCACTGTGGGCTGGGGGACAGAGGGCCGTTGCCTTGCCTGTCTCAGGAAATGCACCCAGGCTAGCAGCGGCACGGGGACAGAGTGATACATTGTCAGGACTGTAGAATCCTGCCAATTAATTGTTTGCAGCACCAAACACTTAAAATACGATCATTAGAGCATTTATAGAACTTGCCGATATCCTCCTTACAAACTCCAACGTTTCTGTCCATCTCGGCTCTGTGGTTTTATAAGACCCAATATTAAAGCCAAATAGACGTTATGCTCTTTCCCCCTCTTGTCTTCCAGCTGGAATCATCGCAGGAGTCTTAGTCCTATGTCAACACTTGAACCAGCAGCTTTATCTTGTCAGGAGGGAAGCACAACAAGAATTACATTTGGAACAATAGGCAGAGCAGTGATGCATACTTAATGATTGTAATGAAGTTCTCAGACGAAGAGCAAGTCAATCTAAGCGCACAGGAAAAGTGAAAGGCAATTAGGATCTGACACCTGTGTAGAAAGCCTTCAGTCTCTGAGGGAGAGACGTCCTCCTTCCGATAGGAAAAGAGAGATGAACCCCCTTTCAGCCACGCTTTTGTAGAAATACATGACAGGGGCATTTAGAACAAACCATGGCCGTAAGACAGGTAATATGAGCAAGTGTGAATGAAGTAAAGTAGCTGAGGAAGCAGGAGGAAAATGAATAAATTATGATAGAAATTCTTCTCTTTACTCCTTAACTGTCCTGCTAAAATTAAAAAAAAATTCAATCTTAGCTGTTCCCAAAAATTCAGAAAGTAGAGTCTTTTTTTAGACTCTTTTTTTTTAAAAAGATTTTATTTATTTATTTGACAGAGAGACAGCCAGCGAGAGAGGGAACACAGCAGGGGAGTGGGAGAGGAAGAAGGGCTCCCAGCGGAGGAGCCCCATGTGGGGCTCGATCCCGGAATGCCGGGGATCACGCCCTGAGCCGAAGGCAGACGCTTAACGACTGCGCCACCCAGGCGCCCCAGAAAGTAGAGTCTTATGTAACTTTGGGTGAGGACTTACTATACACCAATTAACGTGTGCTTGGTTCATTAAAGAGCTTCTGCTTAGAATGGAGAACACAGGACGGTGACTCGCTGTGGTCAGGACTTCCCTAGGCTCACGGCAGATTTGCATATGCTGTTGAATCCAGAAAGGTGACAAAACGTGAACTCTCCTGACTTTCTGTGTTAGAAAGTGCAAATCTGACCTTGCTTTAAAAGGAAAGCTGGTGCCTTTAACGGGACCTCTAAAATATAGTTGGGAGTTTTATCAGAGTTACTGAAAATTGCTAAAGTAAAAATTCATCTCTATATAAGATTTTCCATTTTTTTCTAGCAAAAATGAATTACAGCTATAATATTTCACAAAAATTAATTCTCCTAGCAGACATGACTGTAAGACCCCAGGCTGTAAGTAACTCAGAGCTGTACGGTGGGATACACGATACACAGATTTTGTTGTTGCTGTTCATTTTCTTTTGAAATGATCACAATTAGTGATAAATTACCAATGTGCTAAATAATGAACCAGAATGACTTTTTGAAAGCAGAATCCTAAGTCTGTCCAAGTTTTCAAAATAGCACGTTGTTCAACTGAAAGCAAATAACCCGGCAATACTTACTGCAATGTAATTTTTAATAAAGATTTCATTTATTTATTTGAGAGAAAAAGAGAGAGAGACTGCATGAGCAGGGGGAGGGGGAGTGGGAGAGGGAGAAGCAGAATCCCCGCTGAGCAGGGAGCCTGACGTGGGGCTCGATCCAAGGACCCCAAGATCATGACCTGAGCCGAAGGCAGATGCTTACCCGACTGAGCCACCCAGGTGCCCGTGGAATGTCATTTTTTACCATTACCAGCAAATCTTAACCAAAGTCTATTTCAATGGAAACTTATCCTTGCAAAGTGACTTAAAGTCATAACATGGGCGGAAAGATGCTTCTCTCGTAGGATGGCACATGAGGGATCCAAGGAAACATCAGGGTCCCCATCAAAGATGTCAGCTGCTGCTCAGGGCACCCAAGCTACTGGAGGCCTTGCAGAATTCATAGACTTGCATGTACATGAGTACGGTCATTATGGCTCAGTTGGAGTTGATAAGCCATTTCTCTACCCAAAAAGGAGGTTGAGTTACATATTGTAGCCTTGCTTTTACTTCGTGGTGCTGTGTCCAGTTACTACATGACATGACATGAAGCTGTGTGACCATCTCAGGCTCTCAAGCGCATTATGAGCTGTTCCTGAGAACCCACACAGTGTTCTCCCATAGCGGCCCTCCCATGAGCTGAGATTTGTGGTAGAGCCCGCATTTACAGAAACATACAAAACACTACGATTTTTTTTACATTGTTTTTTACTGCCAAATAGGAAATATCAACATCCAAACTCTGTCTGTTGGCAAAATAAAAATATAAAACCAACATTGGTGATACGGAGAGTGTATTTGTCCTCTCCCCAACTCCCTCTCTGAGGAAGGCCTTGGTCTTTCTTCTCTGCCCATCTAGGCATTCTCCGTGGCCAAGTTCATAATTGCTCTTGTCTGAGATGATCTCAATTTCTAGCTCCTGCTCCATGCCACCCAATTAGCACCTCATTATACAGGAGCTAATGCCCCAATTATTTTTGCTCAGTAACTTAGCCCTGGATAAGAAGCTATTTTGTTCTTCAATTTTTTTTCTTTACTATGCTGCTTGTCTCCCCAGTCATGTTATAAATATTGAGTCCAGACCCAGAACCAAACTGCCTGATCCAGTCCCAGGTCCTTTATTTACAGGTGTGTGTTTAAGAAAACGACTTAAGCTTATTTGTGCCTTAGTTTTCTTGATGCAAAATAGGGACGATGCTATACAGTACAGGCTTATGGATTGTTGTGAGGAGTAAATGGTAATATATGTAAAATACATAGGACAGTTTCTGATATGTGTGTTATATAATGTTACCTATCATCATATTACTGTTTTATTGTTATTGCCATTTTTATCCTTGATGTCAGAGATCTACACTCTGCCTCATTTGAATCATGCCTCGCACAGGATTGGTCATACAATGACTACCCCATAAATTCTGATGATGGTGTGGTAAGACCAGAAGCAGAAAGAACACCCATAGACCAGTGTGTAATGTCTGCATGTGCATGAGTCTGGGCATGACTAATGATCAAATTGCTGACCTGAATAGGTCTACACAGCCAGAAAGCATGCTTGTGGGATGCTAATGAAATGGTAGGAGGGGCAGAAGCTCATAACGCAGCAATCAAAAAGTGGTCCAGTGTTTAATGCAAAGTTTGTCCGCAGTTCGTGATGACACAAAGTCGAAGCAGACGTGGGACTGAGCCTGCGGTCGCTGCAGGGAGAGCACCGGGGCAGCAACTGCGGGGAAAAGGTCCAATTTTTAGGTCCATTAGTCATGGAGGGAAATTCTACAACATCATCTTTGAAAATTGAAGGGCAGATATAATAATAGGGAAGAGTGAAATAAATGAGATGCATTCATGGGTATGGAATATAATAAAACCATTCAAAACATGATTGTAGAAAATCCTGACTGTATTTTCTGTAGTACCTCAGTACTGTCGGAAGAAAAAAGATGAGTCTGGTCAAAGTTTTGTGAAGCAGGAGGAGGAGGAAGGACAGGAAGAGAAAAATCAGAGGGTGTAGGTTGAGGAAGTGAAGGAGGCAAAGAAGGTCAAGAAGAGGAAGAAAGAGGAGGAAGGGAAGGAATGGAGAGGAAGAACTGTTTTCTGCTAGGCTGAGGTTTAAAGAAATCTATTTCTGAGTGAAGAGTTTAGTCGAAGCTTTGTACAGAGCTCAGTGTGTGAGTGGGCTTGTTACTACTGACGGGAAAGAGGTAAGAGCATGGGGGCAATATCGATGTCTCTTACAGAGAACAACTGCTCTTTAGTGAAGAACAGAGTGAAAGACTGTGATGTTGCACATAGTTCAGAAATAGCATACACATATTTCTTTGTTCCAAAAAGCCAGGTAAAAATGATTACTTGGAAATGGATTTAGGAGGTAGGCTGTCTTAGGACAATCAGGGCAGAGGGAAGAACAATAAAGTCAAATAAAAACCTGTGTGCGTATGTGTATGTGTGTGTATGCTTGTGTGTACACATATTTTTATTTTAACTTGAAATCCTACTAAAAATAAATTGATGCATATACTGTATATGGATCCAAAAAGCTGTCTTAATTCATCAAAAACTGCCAAATAAGTCACCCATGCACTTCTTTATTTGTTCCATGGAAACATTTTCATAGAGAACACAGAGTACCTCTGGAATAAGTTGTATGTATTTATAACTTTTTAAAAAGATATTTATTTATTTATTTATTTATTTATTTGAGAGAGAGAAAGAGAGCACAGAGGGAGAGTGAGAGGGAGAAGCAGACTCCCCACTGAGCAGGGATCCCAACACCGGGCTCAATCCCAGGAGCCTGAGATCATGACCTGAGCTGAAGGCAGACACTTAACTGACTGAGCCACCCAGAAGCTGCTATTTATAACATTTCGAATGCATAATTGTTTATTCAAATGAGAGTCATTGTTTATTCAAATGAGACACATGAGACCCTCTTCAAATAAAGAGATCTTTAATCTGGCCTAGTTACACACATAGACCAGGAGGGCTGTACTAAGACCTCACCAGGAGGCAATTTAGGTTTTAAGGAGTGAGAGATACTGGCTTTTTTGGAAACTCGAACTCAGAACAAAACTTAAGCAATAAAGGGGCGCCTGGGTGGCTTAGCGGTTGGGCGTCTGCCTTCGGCTCAGGGCGTGACCCCGGCGTTCTGGGATCGAGCCCCACATCAGGCTCCTCTGCTGGAAGCCTGCTTCTTCCTCTCCCACTCCCCCTGCTTGTGTTCCCTCTCTAGCTGGCTGTCTCTCTCTCTGTCGAATAAATAAATAAAAAATCTTAAAAAAAAAAAAAAAACTTAAGCAATAAAAACTCCAGGAAACACATGGGAAATGACTCTTTATTCTGACTGAATTGTTATGGATATCCATATGCATATATCAGAATGACAGACATATTGATAAATATACAATTAATCATTGTTATACTTGGGTAGTATGGAATAATATTTTTATTATATATAAGGATATGTACTGGTGATATACATTTATTCATTAATGCAATAATAACCCTTCTACACAGATATTATTCTCTCCAATTCACAGATTCAGGGCTTTACACCAATTCTGTAACAATTCTCTCTCATGAGCTGAATCGAAAGCCTAACCACTGTGATTATTTTCACTTACTAACAGAAAATGGATTCCATGATGCAATCCCAAATCTCTATTATACAGGTGTCTCATGCAACCTAACAAATTCCAGTCACAGGTTAAATAAGAACAGGTTAAAGTGAAACTTCCATGCAAAGAAAATCAGCAGACATACAAATAGCTGCATGCATGTGTGTTTCCATCATTTTCTGAGCTGTCTCAACCTCGTGCTATCAGCTGGAATTCATTCTGAATGCAGCACAGCCAACTGCATGTTTTTACTGTTTGCTCAGCCAGGAGATATTTTGTGGGTAATTAAATTGATTGAATTTAATATTGTAAGATGAGAATAGCACTGAATAGCATTTTCTGAATGAAAGGGTCACAGATAAATCAGAAAAAAGTGAGGGGGAGAATGCAAATATTTAAGGATGTTACATTTGGGGAATAGACCAGCTCACACAGCAAAAGGAAAAAGGGCAGCAGTGAAAAATGGGACAAGTAAGGAAGAACTCTCTGACATACCCACTCTTTTTTTTTTTTAAATAAAGGCTTACCTTGTTTGACACTGACCAAATATAAAAACATGGGTTTTGTTTAGATGTTGTTGATACAGGGAGGATGTAGAGACATTTACTCTGGAAAAATATTTCATACTAATGCTCTAGAAAGATGAGGTGGAAATAGGGAAGAGACATCTGGGCTGCACAGGAGCTTGAGGCGAAAGACAAGGGAGACAGAGGTGGACGTGCATTATTGATTATTTAATTTGAGAGTCCCGGGCATCCTCTTTATAAGTAAAAGCATCTTTGTCCTAAAGCGAAGAGTTCTGTCCAACTCTTCCCTTCCTCACGAAGCTGCCGAGACATGCCATTTTGAGGACACTTGGCCCTCCGCCTGAAGTAATTGTTTCTTATTTAGGACACGTGCGCACACGTCCTGCAGACATTCATGCCCAGAATGCCCCCTTCTCTGCCGCAGCTCCTGATACGTGGCCATGATTCCGATGCAACTTGGACTCGCCCACTGCGTCCTTGGCAGAAATGGAGCAGAGGAAGGAAGTTAAGATGTTAGGCCACACAAAACGATGTTCAAAACTGCCAGTATGCCAGGAAAAACGTGTTATTTAAAACAGAAACTGATTTTGGCTGATTTTGATTACTAGGGTAAAGGTCACGATCCCTACCCCAAAGGTGGCTTTGTGTTAGAAAAGTTTCTAGTTTTGACTTTGGAATCTTATGTGACCACCTCTCTCCTAAACTGCTTCTAATAGAAAACAAGAGATGTTTTCTTCTTTTTGCATGGTCAAAATCATTTTTACAATTATACTAAGACACTGATGCCTTTTGTGTTGCCATTGGCTCAGTGATGGAAAAGCAATGGCGGGTAAAATTGCTGATGGCTTAGCATGAATCAAAATGGTGGCAACAACTACATAACAATCGACTGGATTTCTCATCATCAGCAGAGTGACAGAAGACAAGTGTTGGCTTCCCTTAAGCAATTCCTTACTGTAGCAGTCAAGTATATTTATTTTACTAAATGTTAACTCTTCAATCTTTTTACCGTTCTGTGTGATGAAATGGGAAATCAGAACAATGCTCTTCTGGATACCAAAGTACAATGATTATCTTAAGGAAAAGCACATGGGTGATTGAGATGTGAGCTGAACTAGACACCTTTTCATGGAAAATCACTTTTTATTTAAAAGAATGACTGACAGAAGAGCCTTGGTTATTCAGACTTAGGAGACCTCTTCTCGAACAGAAAAAACTCATCTGTTACCTCATAGAAAACAACGGACACTTCTTTGTTGCCCATAAATTTTGGTTTTTAAGTGACAGTATTTGGAACACTTGCATCTACCACGAAGTTCTTGCAACTCTCTGGGACTTAACATTCTTTTCTAATGAGCTCAGTGGTGACGGTAGAAGTGGATTTTTGGTATTATATATTGAAATTGGTCAATATTTGAATGAACTGAAAAGCTCATGAACTGGTATTTTCCAAATGACAATGGCATGGTTTTATAACAGAACACATAGGTAAAGGACCCATTCAAAGTGCAAGATAAACCTATGGATATTAACGTAACAGAGTACAAAAAGTGTATTGCTATGGTTTCAAATTCCATATTACAGTTTTCCCATGGAACTCCCATGTGACAAATTTTGGTACAGTATCAAAAAATAATAACAATTATCTGGAAAGGCTACTGCAAACGACTCTCTTTTCTAAATATATAGTTTGTATGAGGTTGAATTTTTTAATATACTTCATGCAGTGCAACATATTTCAACAGAATGAATGAATGAAAAAGCAGATACGCAGATATGCAGAATTCAGAGACTCCAACTTTGTTTTGTTAAGTCAGATATTAAAGAGATTTTCAAAAAGGTGAAATAATGCCTCTCTTCTCATTTTGCTTTTTGGTTTTAGAACATACAGTCACTCTCAAAAATTTGCTAACAGAGTATGGATTTATTATTATTATTTTAAGATGAATCAATAGTCAATTGGCTTTTATTTGGTTTCAACTCCAAATATGCTACGGATTTATAGACATAAGCCACACACAATCCAAAGCTTGAAGTTTCTTTCTTTTTTTTTTTTTAAAGATTTTTAAAAATTTTTAAAATTTATTTGAAGAGATAAGAGACAGCCAGCAAGAGAGGGAACACAAGCAGGGGGAGTGGGAGAGGAAGAAGCAGGCTCATAGTGGAGGAGCCTGATGTGGGGCTCGATCCCAGAATGCTGGGATCATGCCCTGAGCCGAAGGCAGACGCTTAACCGCTGTGCCACCCAGGCACCCCCAAAGCTTGAAGTTTCTTAGAAGCGTAAAGGGATCCTGAGTCCAAAAAGTTTCAGAACCACGGTTACAAAATCAAACACAGCAGCAAACAGGCCACGTGATGGTGGCTGGATCTATCCCGAGGTGCCGTTTGTCATTTCTGTAAAAATATAAATTTGAACTTCACTGTGGTCATTTTTGGTCTAGGATATCCTGTTGACTTAGTTCCTTCAACCCAAATAAAAGAAATCGCAAATAGTTGAGTAATAGGCCTAACATTCTTCCAAATGATTGGGATCAAAGCTGTCAAAATCCCTGAATTATGTGGACCTGGTTTTATTTTCACAGCAAAAGTGTTTCCTATCTAATATTTAATACACGACGTTTGCTTACACCATCTGTAAGTCAATATTGATATCAGTCCAAAAGGCACATGGACCCTAAAAATTATCCGTGAGCTGACTGGTGCCAGAACAGGACAGGCCGCCATGTTTGCTAACGTCTGCAGTGAAGACCGAGGTGGTTTATAATTACACACGACAAAGGAGTGCAAAGTTCTTAAACACGAAGGAAAAAGAGCTTCCCGTGAGTTTACAACATGTGATATTTCTTTGGTTTTGCTCTTTCACTGTGTTTACGACCCCTGGAAGGCACATTATGGATGAATAAATGGCTGTTTGCACTTGATTTTTCTTTCCATTTCTGTCTCTCCAAATGGCAAAAATCTGTTTATGTGCAAATTTTAAACGTTTGAGGATCATGCCTTAATGCTAATTGCTTTTCCCTTGAGAGACCAATTCCAATTAAGATTTTTAAAAAAATGTTCACCTCTTAATCTAAACCTTTAAATGGTATTTTCTAATATTGCTACATACCAACTACACCCTAATTGGAAATTTCAAACCTAAAAAGATACCAAATATCTCCAGAAGAGTATTGACCTCGTAGTAAGATGTAATTTATAAGTATGGTTATTTAGTAAAAATACTTTTGAATATAGACTGCTACTCCCAAGACAATGAGGCAACACAGTAGTTCTTTTCTTCTTTCTGACATAGCAGGACACCTCGGCATGTAATTTGTATCCTCAAAAATGTACTGTTACTTACAGGTTGAGAAAAAACCAGAAATCTTTAGATAGCCATTTTGCCATTTGTTTAAGCAAATATTTACTGACATCTAAGTGCCTCCAGTTTTGCAAGGTATGGCTCCCCTCACATGGGGTCAACCAGACAAATACACGTCTGTCAGGTGATACTGGTTTTGTTTCATGAAAATCTAAACACGAATGTGTTTGTGATCTGCTAATCTTGGGTAGGTCTCCAGCATTCACAGGTGCGGTTTGCCATCACCAACACAGGGAAGTTTATGAATTGTATCCACGTTTAGTAGTATTAATTCTTAGTAATGGGTGCAAGAGAGCATTACCTCAACATTTTTTTGGTGTCTTCCACAATGACAGTGTCTTCACTATAATATCGTAATGTGGACGGTTTATCATCTCTGTTTACAATATCGATGCCTGTGGTCTATAAAAATATAGTCAAAGTCAACACACATAAGACACTCAATATTATCATCTTCTACTCTGTTCACTCCATAAGGGCAGAAACATAATTTAAAAAAAATTATCTAAGTTGGTAAATTATTTTTTCATTATTCCCGAGGGCTATCTATGATATTTGTAACAGCATATAAAATGGAAACTTTGAACCAGTACTTAAGAGAAATCAGTAATGTCTCTAAATTACCTAAAGAAGTACAAAACTGAGAAAACAATGGCAGTTTGTTATGCCATTAGAAGCAATTTTAACAATCTGTCCACGCGAAGTAATTTCCTGGCACCGTCAGCTAAAAGGCTCGATTATTTCTCTCATTCATGGACAGAGATATTATTGGGATCAGCATTTATAAGCAGTGGGCAATGTACAAAATACAGAGTGTAAGGAAATAAATCTATAATGCTTTTAGGACAGACAGTGAGTCATATCGAACTTGAAATGAATAATGATTATGATCTAGACTTGGACTGCCTGATGTAGGAACTGCCAGCTTCCTGTGACGCTGGACACTTACAAGGCGGTGCTTCCCGACACCGACTGCAAGTGTGAAATACACACCGGGTTTCAAGGACTTGGTGGGAATACAATCAGGAAATATATTTCATTCATCATTTTATATCAACTGTGTGCTGAAATGATAATTTGTGAATATACTGTTTTAAATAATACATGTTAAAGTTAATATAGCCTCTTTTTATTTTTCTCGTGACTACTAGAAAATTTAAGATTACCTACATGCCCCTCATTCTATGTCTATTGGGCAGCACTGAGATCCACAACTGATGAATGCAATGTGTGGATTAAAAAAAAATATCCACAATTCCACAGAAAAAGGATTGTTTGTAAAGCATGTCATTAACATATCTGGCATTAATTTTTTAAAAATCCATTTAGTGTGTTTGCCTGCTAACTCAGTTTTTTATCTATTCAATTTGATTAATTTCCAAATTTGTTGGCAATGGCATGTTACAACTATTTACTGAAATGACCTATATCTTTTTCAACATTTTATTTTGCTATTCAGAACGATCATGTTTTTGATAAATATTAGGACTGTACCCTTGAAGGGTGCTTGCTTAAAAATAGGGAAAAAGATTCAAAGCATTTAAATAACTTAAGACCACATGGAAACACACTGTCAAATAAAAGTTGTATATAAAATCTGCAGAACGTAGACAACGTCTGAAATACTATCCTTCTTGCAAAAAAATAAAATAAATAAATAGAGGTCCCCCAAATTGAGACTTGTGGTGAACTGAAACACTGCTTTATCTCTGAACTGGTAACAGTACATTTCTTGCTGGACTGGGTCCATTCCTCTCAGTACCTAGCCCTGCTTTGAGCTCAATTCCAGGACCACTTTGCTGGCTGTGCTAGTTGAGTGAAGGTATTCATGACCTAAATCAGGACAATAAAATATATCAGATGACTACAGGGCAGAATTCTAGTCAGACTTTGGTGATGACTAGGTGATTGGAGGAAGATTCAAAATCAATCATAAAATGGGAGAAGGAAAAGATGGCTCTCTCTCACTCTCCCCCTCCTAACCAGTCTATCTGTCCCCCTTTCCCCCACCCCCTGCTGTTGTCTCTCTCTCTCCCTCCCTCCCTCTCCCTCTCTCCCTCTCTTCACTCCACCCCATCCCCGATTCTTGACTCTGCTAGAAGTTCACAGCTCTCAGATTTTAGGAAATCTGCAATGTCCTCCCAGATTGCTTTTTTGGCTCCAATAAAACCCCTTTGCAGTTCCAGCAGCTGTAAAGCGGTCCAAATTTTTGTTTGTTTTGCTTTGTACATTTCCTGCTCTTATTTCCCTTTTTTAAATCCCAGTTTCAACCTGAACCCTGTGCGAATCTATCACGAGTTCAGCGCTCTCGAGAGGATGCTCCATCAACACCACTAGCCTCAATAACACGCCGTCCTCTGGCTCATCCCTGACCCTGGCCTGGGCTCCAGACTCAGGTGTCACAAGTGCAGCTCAGGACAGTGGCTCGGGAGACCCATACAACAAAGGAGTTTGTATGAATATCATCGTAGATGTGGATGGCATTGTGCAATCTGCCAGCAGGCAACACTCTCACAATTTAACAGTGACCCACTTTAATAATCCTACAGAAGATTGATGACGTGACATTTGGGTATGGAATGTTTGGTAGAAGATGGGCCTTTTAGAATCCCTTCAATTAAATAATAGTCCTGACCAATCTTCCTTGTTTTGATTCTTTCTATATAAAATCTATGGAGTACCGTGTTATCCCAGCCATATCTGAGACTTCCTGTCCCTGTTTGGATTAGAAAGATCATATTCAGTCCACAAAAAACAAAAGAGAAAATTTAGGTTAGTGGCAATGGGTTCTGTTATTATCGACATGATTTTTAAATAATTAAATATTTTGTTCCTTTAAATATTATTGATATATAAAACATATGTGTGTGTTAGTTATATAAATAATGTATATTATAGGTGTAAGAATAAATATATATGACATATATGTGTGTGCTATATAGAAACAGAGAGAAAAAACATTGCCAAGTTCACATGGACTAGGATGTACCAGAAAGAAGTTCCTAACTCAAATTCTCTGATACTAAATTCTAAGCTGTGTGGGACCATGTTATTTTTGTGTTCTTAGCCCCAGCCCCAAGAGCAAAGCAAATAAAGAAAAAAGTAAGAGAAATTTCATAAAACTCATGAAATTTAGTTTGTAACCAAATCACTGAAAAATTGACAGATTTTCACCAAATTTGTAGAGTGTGTTTGGAATGATCTGCATGAGAATACAGGCCATATGGCAAACAGAAAGGTCCACATTCATTCTCCAAGAGATGAAGCGATGGGGTGATATCCCCGAGAAGTATCACTGCTAAACAACTGTCACTAGGTTGGAAGATAGGGTTTGGTGGTCAGACTATATGTTTTATCTAGAATCCTCCTTGGGGAGTCCTGATAGGGGGCAGGGGCAAGGGGGGCTGAAAGAGGAGATGACCCTGCCCCTCTCAGGGCAGCTACCTGGCAAGCCTGCTTATCCAGAGGAGATGGCCAGAGTCAGACCACCCGAGCAGCAACACAGGCACATTCCGAGAAACTGTCATGTGGAAGGTGGACAAGCAGCTCCTTCACCAGGTGCGACGAGGCAGTATCACTGGGGAAATCTCTGGTGGCAAGAGAAGCAGCAGATGTCCATTATTCCTAGGGCAGCTCACAGAGCTATGGCAGGACCCACACCAGGCTCAAGGATGATGCTGTCTATCCTGTGGCTATGAGGCATTTGAGAGCAGACCTGTCCCAGAACCCTGACTCCTGTCCATTCCTGCCAGCTAAGCTTCCATGTGTGGAGAGGGTCCAGGACCCCCATCTGGTGTGATTGGTGGAGAACAACTTGGGGCTGGGGTCCAAGTCTTACAATGGCGGCTGTATGTCATGGCAAACTTGCAGAAGGCATTGCCACATCACTGTTTATGGCTGGCAAAGCAGCAGTGTGGGTCAGGATTTACTGCCTTAACCCCTGGGCCATAATCCATGGTCATGGAAGTCTGCAGGAGGCCACGCCCCTCTTTGGGCTGCCAGACAGCAGGGGAAAGTCTTAGACAGGTTACCCTTGACCTCTGTTAGCGTCTTCACGCATAAGCTCCATTTCGGTAACCAAAGGGCAAATGCTTGGGAATGGAGCTGTTGATTTGCAATTAAGCTCCTTCTCATGAGGCAGCTCTAGGTGGAATTTTCCTTCTGAGTAAAAGCTGGACTTTATTCAGTAGAGCATTGCTCAAAATTTTCCGTCTAAATAGTCTTTCACATGAGTGGAATCCTGGACTTTTTCGAAGCTCTATAAAGGTTCTTATATAATGTTTTATTCCAAATCTCTAGGCCTTGAGCTTGTTTCCAGTTTCAAGGGTTAAATCTACCTTAGACCGATGCTCACTACTCTCTACGCTATGCAAGCACATGACTTCTTGGGATGGAAACTTACCGGGATGTACTATTTGAAAGTTGAGATGATGTTTATAGTTTTGTTAAATAGTTCAGAGGCAAAAAAAAAAAGAAAGAAAAAAAAGAAAAAAACACATGAATACCTACCCCAAGTACAAAAGTAATATTTTGAGCTGAAACCTCTTTTTGTCATTGTCAACACCACAGTTACCCTTAGATAAAAAGGTATAAAAATCTTTTAAAATCAACAGATTATGTTAACTTTGAACAATTAAAAAATGCCACTGAATTTTTAATAAAGAATGCTTCTTTATGAATTTGTTAATTGTTTCTTACCTTTAAGATCCACATCCTGTGTTTGAACTTCTCTAACCATGGGTGGACTGAGTTCAACTGCTCGGTTCAGTTCAGTGAGACCATGCTGTCAAATTTTTCATGGTTACTTCAATTACTACCTTACAGGTTACTGTCTTTAACTATTTCTCTGACTCTTAAAAAGTGTCATTTAAAATATACTAAGAAAAATAAAATGTGTGCATATTCTATAATGCACACATAACGAATATGAGAGAGGGAAACAAACGGTAAGAGACTCTTCCCTAGAGAACAAAGGGAGGGTTGAGGGAGGGAGGGGGATGGGCTAGATGGGGGATGGGTACTAAAGAGGCAACTTGTGATGAACACTTGGGTGCTGTACGTAAGTGATGAATCACTGAATTCTACTCCTGAAACCAGTATTGCACTGTATGTTTACTAACTACAATTTAAATAAAAATGTGGAAAAAAAGGAATACAGATTATAAAATTAAATGGAAAATCCAGAAATTTTCCACACATAAAAATGTAAAATTTAGGAATTTATTTTAAGAGCAAAATATAATTTACTGAAGATCAATACCTAATAAAATGTAATATTTCTAATTGAATTTACAAAATGTGATTTTTTTTTTTTTTTTTTTGGATAAGTGCTGTCACAATCAAGCCACACTCAGAACAATGGCTAACTTTCTGTCAAAAGTCAGCTTCGGATAATGTGGCATTGCTCTCTTGAACTTGGGAGATAAGGGAGCTGAAAAATAAATTGTAATAATATTTCCGTGATTACATGAGGATGCCATGTTCAAAAAGAAATGCTACATTGAACCAGGATATTTGTTACTGCAGAGTATTTGGGGATTTTTATGCTATCCAGTCCAGAGATGCACGTATTTGGCACCGTCACATGCAATGTTCACGTGGCTTGTGTAAATCTGTGAGTCACCTTTACAATGAAATAGGTCTAAGGGCGTCCAGCTTGATCTGACATCAAGGTGAGTCATAACGGAAACGATGTACCGACGTGCAGACGCACGCGCACCGAGTCGTTGGCAGTGGGGCAAGATGGCGGCGTGCGTGGAGGAGTCAGAGACCCTGAACTTCACAGCAGGTGTCTGCCAGGAATTAGCCCAGCACACGGAAGACCATGTAGTCACCTCCTTTACAGACAGCTCTTCGTGGAGGAGAAATTCAGTCACTGTGATGTGATTTCTAGGCCGCGCTGGGCAACGTGGTGACTTTTGTGCCTCTTTGTATGGTTTAAGAGCTTGCTGTTGTTACCTATTTGGATACAATATCATTTCGGTCTTTGGTCCCTTTTCCAAAATTTTCTAGATCTGCTCTTAACGTTAACTGCAAATTGAAACTCCAAAATGCATCACATCAAATCTTAGACAGCTATATCCTTCATTCCCTCACATCACTTCAAAAAGAGAAAGGCTTGGATCTGAATCAAATGTATATGAAGGAAGGCTAAAGCAGAGCTGCCTTCTGTTAAAAAAATAAAACAAAACAGTGTTCTTGGTTGATAGAGTTTATAGTATGATCTATAATGTGTCTTTTGTTTAATAAAAGTATTAAAATATAAAATTAATTAAGTACCCACTAATGTATGGAGTGGGGAAGGAAACAACAAGGAAAAAATATAGGATGTATGATACAAGAAAGGAATGTTTATGTGTGTCAAAGAAAGGATGCATGAACGGGGCGCCTGGGTGGCACAGCGGTTAAGCGTCTGCCTTCGGCTCAGGGTGTGATCCCGGCATTATGGGATCGAGCCCCGCATCAAGATCCTTTGCCAAGAGCCTGCTTCTTCCTCTCCCACTCCCCCTGCTTGTGTTCCTTCTCTCGCTGGCTGTGTCTATCTCTGTCGAATAAATAAATAAAAAAATTAAAAAAAAAAGGATGCATGAAAAGAGTTGTTTTTGATTTTATATACATGTTTTAAAAACAAATACTACATAGATGGAAGGGACCAGAGAAAATATTTATAAGGCAGGATTCAAAAACAGACCTTTTAGTGATACAGATATGCACGTTTCAATACATCTGAAAAAAAATCTACACATTATAAACATTTATTTTTTTTTATCATATTTCCACTCTGCCCAAATATGTGGATTTATTTCAATAGGTGTATCAAAGGAATGGCCAAAATAAAGATATTCTACTAAAATGCCTTAATACAGTATGTATAAAAACATGGATGAATCCATGAAACTTCATTAAGTTACAAATGTTTGGAAACAGGGGTGTGATGAGAGAACTTTTGCCATGAAATGTTAAGGTACTATGAGCTTTTAGTAATTACATCAACTGGTGTGGATTTGGCAAAAACACGTCAGATGCTGTATCATCGTGCTGAGAACCCAAAACCCTCTGTAGGAACTTGGCACATGATTACATTGTATTACAGATCAAGGGGAAGAAGCTCACCCCATTTATCTGAACCCCGTCCTCACCTCATGTTATATGCGCCAGGAAGTCCGGGTGGATTAGACGTGGTTTAGGAGTATGCAAGTGGGTGGAGGGGAATGAAGAGGAACAGAGGAGCAGCTGGAGAGGAAGGGGTAAAGCGTTAGAGGCCAAGCCATGAATATAAGTTATGGATTTAGTAGGCTTAAAAGCTAGAGGCAAAAATTACAAAAGGAAATATTTCAGATTTGACTGCATAAGATGTGAACGTTTCTGGACATTAAAAACATAGCAATCAAGCCCAAAGGCCAACAACAGAAAGCAAGCACACACATGCAAACATGCAGATCCCAGCTTCCAGAAAAATGGGCAAAGAACACGAGCAGACTTGCCCAAGTAGGAAACCTAAATGGCTACCAAAAGCTAAGAAAGGCCAACCTCATTACTAATTAAATAAATGAAAACAATAAAATACTCTAGATGATCTTTTTCTTTTTAAAAATTTTAAGAGGATTCAAATGGTTTGAGTTTTTGTAATAGGATGAGGTGGGCTCTTGGGCTTTGCTTTTCAGTATGAAAATGAATGAAATCTGACAATTGGCTTAAAGATATGTGTAGGTATAAAGGACCTTAAAAATGTCCGTGACCCTCGGTCCAGTGATTCTTACTTGGGGGACTCATTTGGTGTTACGTAAGATTTCCATTTTTAGAAATCCATCTTAAAATATGAACCTTTGGTAGAAAGCATTTAGAACTAGTCTTCAACATAAATATTCCCAAATCAAGGAAAGGTAGAGTCAGGTGGTGAGGAATAGTGTACTCTCTTTGGATTTTAGTGACTGACCGGAAGAGAGTTGAGAGCCGGTGCGGGTGCGCTGTGGATGNGGCAGGTGCACTGTGGATGAGATGAAACATGGAGATGGTTAGCAAGATATTTGCCCTCCAATTAAGAGCTAAAGGTTTCAAATCAGCAGACTAACTGTGCCCTCTGGTAAGTGGTTTTTTCCCTTTGTTACTCATTCATTCATTCATTCATTCATTCATTCATTCACTAAATGAACATCTCAGAGGTCACTGCCAGGAAGACACAAAGGTTATTTAAAAATCAGTAGAACACCGTAACTGCCTCTAGAACTTTATATTCTAGCAGAATTACATTCGTCTAATGCTCAGATCTTGCTCTTCTCCCATAGCATTGTTTTTGCACACGTGCTAACGAGCTGAGCCGGTCCAGCACCAATGCCCTTGACCCCCAAATCCTGCTCTGCACCTTGGGAGGCCATGCGGGGGTGATTTTCTTTAAAATTATTTTTCTCATTAAAAAACAATGTGTAGTAACATCTTAAAATAGGGATATTCACAATCTATTTAAAATTATTTTCAAGAATGATGATGTTTTACCATATGTTTCAGATACATTTCTTTTTAAAGATTTTATTATTTCTCAGTAATCTCTACACCCAACGTGGGCCTCAAACTCACAACCCTGAGATCAAGAGTCACATGTTCTACTGACTGAGTCAGCCGGGAGCACCTACAACACACATTTCTATCATATGAAGTGAGAGGTGCCTTTATACAATGATCTGATTTATCATTTATCATAAAAGTCAGACTCAGCGGTTCTTTTGTGACCTACTTGGGGATCGTGGAATAATGACTGGCCTTTTTTCTGAGAAGCACCTGGACACAAACACAGGACTTATGTGGCGAGGCCTCTGGTTTTAGAACTGGTTTTCTGGCCAGTGTTGTTTACCGAGCAAGCTCACGTCCTGTTTGCCCTGTGACATTGCTATCAGCACAGTGACAGAACCCAGATGATGGCTTATGACTTGCACCTGACAACATGTTCATAGGATGTATTTGCTAGTTTGTACTGGTTGGTTGGTTTTCCTTGGGTTGCTTATTTATCCCCATATCAAGTCTCCCTGCAGATCATTTCTGAGATATGTTCCTAATTTTACCTACGCTTGTTAGTTCATTTTGACTTGGGTCTCTTACCTCTGTCAGTGGTGGCCCTTTCTGCAGATTGCTGTCCTGGTGTAGGATAGGTTTATATGGTCAGCATATTTGACACAGATAGCTTTGGTAGGGACTATATTTGCAGTCTGAATGAAGTGACCCAAGATGCGAGTTTGTGAGTTATGACCTCATTCTACACATGTAGGCTAAGCGAGAGAATGTCAGGATTTTGTTTTATTGAAATCTCTGTATTGCAAAAGTCCTGTTCATTGCTAAAGCATCTGAGCGCAGTGTAAGATGTAGCTTTCTCCTTGAGGCAAAGGAGTGTGTGGCTTCCCTGGGTCCCCCAGTCTGGCCAACAAGACATTAACTGGAGTTGTCCAACAGGGATTTCTTCGTCAAATACACACTCTAAAATTTTATTGTAGGTTTTATTAACTGAACTATACAGTACATGAAGAATTACAAAATCCTAGTATTAATTTTCAGTTTCATCTCCCTAAAGATTCATAAAAAGTCTAGTTTATCTTGAGAAGATGTTCCAAAGTGTGTTTCAAGAAGTATTCACTTCACAAGCTGCTCCACAGGAAAATGTGGGTCTGTGTTGAAAGAAATTGGGAAATCGCCCCAATTCTAGTCTTCCCTCCCATGGGGCTCCATGCATATTAGGGTATCAGTGTTCTGAGGACTATTCAAGGAACTTGATCCTGTTTGGCTAATCCAGGATTTCCCAATTTGCTCTCCCACACAGCTTTTTGAGCAAAATACCCTGTAACGTGGTACAGGGAGTAGGTGACCTTCGACCCCTAGAAATGCTGGCTTTGGGTTCTCTGTCCTGTTGCATCCTGACTTCTCTTCTTGCTCCTGCCTAGGTCCCACGATCTGCTTCTGTGTGCACTCTCTGACTCGCATGTGTATGATTCCTGTTTCACCCCCATGTGCATTTCTCTCTGTGTTATGGTCTTCATCATAAAATGAAAAAAAATTTCAACTCTGTTGTTACATTTGTGAAATCTGCAAAGTTCAGGTTATAAATGCAAGTTCTTCATTAATTATATTTTCAAAAGTGTTACTTTCCCAGTGTTTCTTCCTACATGCACAGTGGTGGTTATCGATTAATAGGAGAGTGTCTCTTTCTTTGCATAGCTGCCCTATAGCATACTGTCTTTTGTAATGATCTAAACACTATTCTCAAAACATTTTATTCTTTCTCAATATTGAAGTCTTCTGAGCCCTCTTTCTTTCTTTTTTTTATTATTATATCATGTTAGTCAGCATACAGCACATCATTAGTTTTAATGTAGTGTTCCGTGATTCATTGTTCCTTTCTTGTCTTTACTTGGGATTGCCATTTGCTACCATGTTTATTTCAAAGGCATCACCTCCAGTTAGGTTTTGTCATTCTCTAATCCCTACCCGGGAATTCATTTCTCAATAGTTTCTGATCCACACTATCCTCCCCCAAAGACACCTGTTAAAGAATGTGACTGTATGGCATTTTGTTTGCTCTTTCTGGCAGTCCAGGAAGCCTCTAGAGGCAAAGATTCCTTTTATCCTTCATGCCAAACAGTGTAAAAACAAGAAAGCATGCAATGGTTGTTAATACGTGACTGATTCATCTGCAACATTTTACTCTTTATACTTCTATTTTGTACATTTCTTATTAGTTTCAGAGGTAGAATTTAGTGATTCATCGTTGCATATTACACCTTTTGCACATTCCATCAAGTACCCTCCTTAATGCAGTTACCCCATCCCCCCACCCACCTCCCCTCCAGCAACCCTGAGTTTGTTTCCTAGGGTTCAGCATCTCTTACGGTTTGCTCCCCTCTCTATTTTCATCTTATTTAACTTTTCCTTCCCTTGGCACAATCGGTTAGCGTGTGGTACTTATATTTTGTACATTTTAAGAAACACTTCCAGAAGTCCTGATTACAAATGGCTCAAAATTCAACCGTGTACCTTATGTGCACACATGTCTCATACTAGGCGGCTCACCGTGTGCAGACATGTATTTTTCCGCAGGGCATTTCACTTAACCGTTACACCGTTACAGAAAGGTTTTTGGACAATGGCTCTTTAATCAGCCTTTTGTCTGGCCATAAGCACTACGTCATATTCTAAGAGATCGTTTATTTTGTTTGGTTGTGCTGGTACTTATTCTTGTCTGGTAAACCTTCACTNTGGTTCCTTTGTGACCTACTTGGGGATCGTGGAATAATGACTTGCCTTTTTTCTGAGAAGCACCTGGACACAAACACAGGACTTACGTGGCGAGGCCTCTGGTTTTAGAACTGGTTTTCCGGCCAGTGTTGTTTACCGAGCAAGCTCACGTCCTGTTTGCCCTGTGACATTGCTATCAGTACAGTGACAGAACCCAGATGATGGCTTATGACTTGCACCTGACAACATGTTCGTAGGATGTATTTGCTAGTTTGTACTGGTTGGTTGGTTTTCCTTGGGTTGCTTATTTACCCCCATATCAAGTCTCCCCGCAGATCATTTCTGAGATATGTTCCTAATTTTACCTACGCTTGTTAGTTCATTTTGACTTGGGTCTCTTACCTCTGTCAGTGGTGGCCCTTTCTGCAGATTGCTGTCCTGGTGTAGGATAGGTTTATATGGTCAGCATATCTGACACAGATAGCTTTGGTAGGGACTATATTTGCAGTCTGAATGAAGTGACCCAAGATGCGAGTTTGTGAGTTATGACCTCATTCTACACATGTAGGCTAAGCGAGAGAATGTCAGGATTTTGTTTTATTGAAATCTCTGTATTGCAAAAGTCCTGTTCATTGCTAAAGCATCTGAGCGCAGTGTAAGATGTAGCTTTCTCCTTGAGGCAAAGGAGTGTGTGGCTTCCCTGGGTCCCCCAGTCTGGCCAACAAGACATTAACTGGAGTTGTCCAACAGGGATTTCTTCGTCAAATACACACTCTAAAATTTTATTGTAGGTTTTATTAACTGAACTATACAGTACATGAAGAATTACAAAATCCTAGTATTAATTTTCAGTTTCATCTCCCTAAAGATTCATAAAAAGTCTAGTTTATCTTGAGAAGATGTTCCAAAGTGTGTTTCAAGAAGTATTCACTTCACAAGCTGCTCCACAGGAAAATGTGGGTCTGTGTTGAAAGAAATTGGGAAATCGCCCCAATTCTAGTCTTCCCTCCCATGGGGCTCCATGCATATTAGGGTATCAGTGTTCTGAGGACTATTCAAGGAACTTGATCCTGTTTGGCTAATCCAGGATTTCCCAATTTGCTCTCCCACACAGCTTTTTGAGCAAAATACCCTGTAACGTGGTACAGGGAGTAGGTGACCTTCGACCCCTAGAAATGCTGGCTTTGGGTTCTCTGTCCTGTTGCATCCTGACTTCTCTTCTTGCTCCTGCCTAGGTCCCACGATCTGCTTCTGTGTGCACTCTCTGACTCGCATGTGTATGATTCCTGTTTCACCCCCATGTGCATTTCTCTCTGTGTTATGGTCTTCATCATAAAATGAAAAAAAATTTCAACTCTGTTGTTACATTTGTGAAATCTGCAAAGTTCAGGTTATAAATGCAAGTTCTTCATTAATTATATTTTCAAAAGTGTTACTTTCCCAGTGTTTCTTCCTACATGCACAGTGGTGGTTATCGATTAATAGGAGAGTGTCTCTTTCTTTGCATAGCTGCCCTATAGCATACTGTCTTTTGTAATGATCTAAACACTATTCTCAAAACATTTTATTCTTTCTCAATATTGAAGTCTTCTGAGCCCTCTTTCTTTCTTTTTTTTATTATTATATCATGTTAGTCAGCATACAGCACATCATTAGTTTTAATGTAGTGTTCCGTGATTCATTGTTCCTTTCTTGTCTTTACTTGGGATTGCCATTTGCTACCATGTTTATTTCAAAGGCATCACCTCCAGTTAGGTTTTGTCATTCTCTAATCCCTACCCGGGAATTCATTTCTCAATAGTTTCTGATCCACACTATCCTCCCCCAAAGGCACCTGTTAAAGAATGTGACTGTATGGCATTTTGTTTGCTCTTTCTGGCAGTCCAGGAAGCCTCTAGAGGCAAAGATTCCTTTTATCCTTCATGCCAAACAGTGTAAAAACAAGAAAGCATGCAATGGTTGTTAATACGTGACTGATTCATCTGCAACATTTTACTCTTTATACTTCTATTTTGTACATTTCTTATTAGTTTCAGAGGTAGAATTTAGTGATTCATCGTTGCATATTACACCTTTTGCACATTCCATCAAGTACCCTCCTTAATGCAGTTACCCCATCCCCCCACCCACCTCCCCTCCAGCAACCCTGAGTTTGTTTCCTAGGGTTCAGCATCTCTTACGGTTTGCTCCCCTCTCTATTTTCATCTTATTTAACTTTTCCTTCCCTTGGCACAATCGGTTAGCGTGTGGTACTTATATTTTGTACATTTTAAGAAACACTTCCAGAAGTCCTGATTACAAATGGCTCAAAATTCAACCGTGTACCTTATGTGCACACATGTCTCATACTAGGCGGCTCACCGTGTGCAGACATGTATTTTTCCGCAGGGCATTTCACTTTACCGTTACACCGTTACAGAAAGGTTTTTGGACAATGGCTCTTTAATCAGCCTTTTGTCTGGCCATAAGCACTACGTCATATTCTAAGAGATCGTTTATTTTGTTTGGTTGTGCTGGTACTTATTCTTGTCTGGTAAACCTTCACTTCTTTATTATTCACAGTCCGTAAATAATAGAACTAAAATTTGAACGCGGGCAGTCCGGCTCCAGAATTCCTGCCCCGAATCACCGTGCTACCTTGGCTTTGTAGGCGGCATTTCTCATCACGCAATTGCCCAAAGGATGGGACGCTCTTTTTAGTGCAGAATAACAGGTTTATTTACAAATTCAAAAACAAAAAATATGGTAAGCTGTAATAGTTTACAGGAATAATGTATTTTTAAAGATATTTATTTATTTATTTGTCAGAGAGTGAGAGAGAGAAAGAGGGAGAGCGAGCGCAAGCAGGGGGAGCAACAGGCAGAGGGAGAAGCAGGCTCCCCACTGAGCAAGGAGCCCGATGCGGGGCTCTCGATCCCAGGACCCCGGCATCGTGACCTGAGCCGAAGGCAGATGCTTCACCTACTGAACGAACCAGACGTCCCAACAGGAATAATATTATATTAATTAAAAGCATTTTTACTGATTTGTTAGTAGGAAATCATACCTTAAATTGTTTTAATTTGGAATTTCTATTTTTTATTGAGTCAAAGAGGTTTCATACGTTTGTATTCTAGTAGTATTTTCTCCTTTTTTTTTTTTAAGTTCTTATTTAAATTCCAGTGCACTTAGCATACAGTGTAATACTAGTCTCAGGTATACAGCACAGTGATTCAACACTTCCATACGTCGCCTGGTGCCCATCTCAGCAAGTGCCCTCCTTCATCCCTATTGCCTGTTTCCCCATCCCAACCCGCCTCCCCTCTGGTGACCGTTAATGTGTTCTCATAGTTAAGAGCCTGTTTCTTGGTTTCTGTCTCTCTTCTTTCCCCTTTGCTCGTTTATTTTGTTTCTTAAATTCCAAATGTCCATTGACCGATGCCTGGATAAAGAAGATACACACTGGAATATTACTCAGCCATAAAAAGAATGAAATCTTGCCATTTGCTATGACATGGATGGAGCTAGAGAGTATGACGCTATGTGAAATAAGTCAGTCAGAGAAAGACAAATACCATATGATTCCACTCTGGTGGTATTTTCAACTGTAAGAGTTTGTTTTTAACCTTTAAGGATGTGTTGTTTGGAGGGTCAGTTGTTTTGTCCTGAAATCAGAATAGACTAAATTTACCTGTGCAAACACATACAAATACATTTCCTAGTGTGTCAACGTGTTTTGATTTTAATTTTGTTATTTATGCTAGTTTTTAAATTTGTAGAATAAATTTCTAAATGTATTCTAGCTATAAATTTTATTTTTAAAAATTTTAAAATCCATTTTAGTTTTTAAATATGCCAGTCTGTTTCTGTGATGCCAAGGCTGGAGGCCTCGTTACTTCTCTCGTGTCAGTTTATTTTTAGCTTTTCCACATTCTGCTCTGGAATCCACCTAGAGTTTATTTTGGTATATGGTCTAAATTTTGCATCTAAATGTTTTTATTTCAATAAGACCTATTAAAAGACCATTTTTTTCTTCCCCTGTGAGACTCTGAAATCTGTCTTGCAGAATGACTGGATGTTCTCTTCTTCATCATGCACTTGGAAATGCCATAGTTTATCCTCCTGACAGTCAATCCCTGGAGCCTGAGAGGGGCTCCTCATCCCCTGTCACATCTCAGGTAAGTGGCTAAGGTGAATATTTATTTACTTAAAAAATGCTGGGGGGCACCTGGGTGGCACAGCGGTTAGGAGTCTGCCTTCGGCTCAGGGCATGATCCTGGCGTTATGGGATCGAGCCCCACATCAGGCTCCTCCGCTGTGAGCCTGCTTCTTTCTCTTCCACTCCCCCTGCTTGTGTTCCCTCTCTCGCTGGCTGTCTCTATCTCTGTCGAATAAATAAATAAAAATCTTTAAAAAAAAAGATTAAAAAAAATGCTGGGTACTGTTTTTTGGTCCACCGGCTTTAAGTGGACTTCCTGGTCAGTGTTGTACTTACCCACAGTCCAGTGCCTGTTGGCCTTTGTTAGATTGGATATAAATGTGTGATTCTGAACCTCTTAGCAATAATTAGAGGTGTTGGAAGCATAATGTCACTACAGGAACATAAGGTGAGAAAACCCCTCTAGAGTGAGGGCTCAGGAAGAGGCTAGAAGTAACTGCAGGCAGCAAGGCCCCTCTCCTCTGGTGCTGCGTTTCCTGGGGAGCACTCCTGGCCCCTCCACTCGGTCATCCCTCCAGTCAGGGAGGAGGAGTGACCGTTTGTGTGGCAAGTTCAAGAAAGAAGGATCCGGATATGTGGTCTTTGTCCCTTCACTTCTCTCTCTGGGATCCACCTGTCTCCAGGGAGTTTCTTTTTGGCTCTTGGCTTTTGTGCACTTCGCATGAGAGCCCAGCCCCTGGGAGGGGAGCCCTGAGCTGTCAGACTCTGCTTCTAGGGTTCCTTGTTAGATCACCTTTACTCCTTCCAACTCAGCAGTGATGAAGTTGATGTTTTGATCTCCACTTACCAAACTTCTGCACCTGCTTTTATTGTATTTTGCTTGTTTGTTTGTTTATTTATTTGTAAGTAGGCTCTATGCCCAGTGCAGGGCTTGAACTCACGGCCCTGAGATTCAGTGTTGCATGCTCTACCGACTGAGCCAGCCGGGGGCCCCTGCGTCTTTTAGTTGGTTCCAAGTATGGATGGATATAGAAGTGCCACTGATTTTT